>NW_008692926.1:0-4389 GCF_000695815.1 Acanthisitta chloris | reverse complement strand
AACATTTAGCAAATGTTAGAAAAAAGCCTGAATTGTGCCTACTGTTGTCTAGATGATGTGGTGTTCAGACTTGGAGTGTTTGATTTTAATTTGATTAATAAAGGAGATTATAACAGACTTTCCCATTTGAAGGCTGTTAATATTCTTCACACTTGAGAATGGCCTCCAAGGATCTTGGGGAGCATACAGGCACTCCCACTGAGTCCCTGCTGTTTTCTGCAGACATGGTGCAATTTCCATAGACCTGTTTCTTTCAGACCTATTGAACACATAAGTGATACACCCTCATTATCAGCAGAACATTGAAGTGATAGATCCTAATGAGTCTGCTTCCTCAGGAAGACTATATATATCAACCTGAAGCACAGTCTTCTGGACTGGGTACCAATTCAGTAGGAAATGCCGAAAGAGTCTTGATTGAACCAGTACCTAACAGTGCCACTCCTCCATAGTGACAGTAAGACTCTAGGCACTGCTCTGCCCTCAGTCCAAAGCCCAATGCCCAACTGTGTCTAATGGGAGTTGCACACTTGGAGGGAGTACAGCCTCAGCCTGAAAAATTATTTTTTACAATCCTGTTAAATTCTTTGGGTTTACCCTTCAAGCTTACTGCTTTCATATAAGTCCAATAATGAGTTTATTTGGGAGAAATATTAGTTAGGTTGTCTTTCCTTTTGGTTCTTGTCTTCTGTCTTGTCTGAACTGACAGAATTTTGTGAAGTTAATCCTGATACATTCATCTCCAACCTTGACAATATCTGTCATTTTCTATCTCTAATCTTCCAAATTTAACATCTTACCATCTCACTAAAAAACAGTTGTACATCCACAGGATATTTTATTTGTGTACATTCCACCTCATGTTATCATTATAACCACAATTATCACTTCTAAAATTATTCCAAGATGGAGTCACTTCTTTAAAGTATATCCATCTTGCCTTATTAAAGAATATTCATCCTGTGTTCTGCTTCAATTAATAATTATCTATGTCCTTACTCATATCTCACAACCAATTCATCACCCACAAAGTTCACTCCTTGAAGTCACTGCCCCAAGGTGCAGAGTTTTGATATAGAACATCTGGTGTGAATATAAGTAAAATTTTGTGACGATAACAGCATTTTATGTGTTTTCAGTGGCTGAAGAAAAGGATCAAAATTAATAATTAACAATGGAATAGATGTGTAGAAACATTTAAGTTGGAAAAGACCTCTAACATCATCAAGTCCAATGGTTAACCCAGCAGTGCGAAACCCACCACTACACCTTGTCCTCAACTGCTATAGGAAAGTATTTTAGACATACCAGACAATACTGCAAAATGTTAATATAGTTCTAACCTGTTTTATTTAAAGAGGCATTAGTCACTTTTTTTATGGTGCATTTAATTTTTTTTTAAAAGTAAGAGTTTGATATTGATCATTGTGCACGTAATAAGTTTCTGCATCATCCAGATATATTTTTGAAATATTAATAATATTAGTTGTGCTTTTTAACTGAATCTTCAAGACAAAATAGCACCATTTGTGACAAATAAATAGATAACACATTGTAATACCATCTTCACAGTTTTTAAATTAGAAGATATATTAGAAAAAGTGCCCCAATTATTAACTGACAAAAATTGAGTTTTATAAGCAACACACTGTGAACAAAAATTACTACAAGTCTGAGATTTTCATGTTTCCATGCAACTCTTCCAAGTTCAGTTACTTATAACTTAAAAATTACGATGTCTGATGGGACTAATCTGAGAATACTCAAAGAGCTGGTTGATGTCATCACAAGACCTCTCCTGATGATTTTTGAATGGTCCTTTTAGTCTGGAGAGGTCGCGGTTGACGGAAAGCTGTCTAACATTGTCATGATTTTCAAAAAGGGCAAGAATAATGACCCTGGTAACTACAGGCCTGTCAATCTAGCTTCAGTGCCTGGTAAGGTTATGGAAAAGATTATTCTGGGAGGTATTGCAAAACACCTGAAGGACAATGCAGTCATTGGGCACAGCCAGTATGGCTTCCTGAGGGAAAAGTCGTGCTTGTCAAATTTAATTTCCTTCTATGACAAGATAACCTATCTAGCTGATCAAGGGAAGTCAGCTGATGTAATCTTTTTGGATTTCAGCAAAGCATTCCATACAGTCTCTCGCAGGATCCTTCTGGACCAAGTGTCCAGCACATAGATGGATAAACACATCATACAGTGGGTGAGCAACTGAGTCTTAGGTCAGGCACAAAGGCTTATAGTGAATAAGATTACATCAGGCTGGTGACTGGTCACTACTAGGGTTCCACAAGGCTCCATCTTAGGCCCAGTGCTCTCCAACATCTTCATAATGACTTCGAAGCTGGACTTGAAGGGATACTAAGCAAGTTCACAGAGAATAAAATACTGGGAGGAGTTGTTGACTCCCTTGCATGCAGAGAGGCCTTGCAAGAGAGACCTTGATAAATTAGAGGGTTGGGCAAGCACCAGTCATAAGAATTTCAATAAGGGAAAGTCCCAGATTCTGCACCTGGCATGGGCAACTCTGGATGTATATACATACTGGGGAACGAGAAAAGCAGTTCCACGGAAAGGGGCCTGGAGGTCCTCGTCAATGGCGGGTTGAATAAGAGTCAACAGTGTGCTCTAGCAGCCAAGAGGTCCAAACATATCCTGGGGTGCATCAGGCACAGCATCACCAGCCAGTCAAGGGAGGTCGTTGTTTCACTCCACTCTGCACTAGTGTGGCTTCACCTTGAATATTGAGTGCAGTTTGGGGCACCACAATATAAGAAAGCTATTCAAAAATTTCCAAAGGAGGCCAACAAAGAGAGTGAAGGGTCTTGAGAGGAAGTCATGTAAGTAGAAGCTGACGTCACTTGGTCTGTTCAAACTGGAAAGGAGAAGACTGAATGGAGACCTTATTGCTGTATACAACTTCCAATCTCCTCTCTAGCAACCAGTGACAGAACCCAAGGAAATGGCCTGAAGTCATGACAGGAGAGGTTCAGGTTAGATATTAGAAAGAGGTTCTTCACCCAGAGGGTGATTGAGCATTAGAACATGCTCTCCAAGGAAGTGGTCACAGCACCAATCCTGAGTGTCCTGGGAATCCATGATTCTGTGATAAAGTTAATCTTCTTCCCGGAAAGACTGCAAAATCTGCACAGTAATTCCAGACAACAACAATGAGAACTATACAATAAAAATGATAAATAATAGAAGTATTCATAAAAGTACTTCAGAAATATCTGACTGACCGAACAAGCTGAACATTTCACTTTTGTTGTTCCAGGGATGGATTCTAGATACCTCTATGTAGAGTTTAAATAATATATTTAAGTGCCTTTAAGTTTTGCAAACATTTCCCAACACAGATTTAAAACTTATGTTCATCTGTATGCAGTGAATACAACTACATGCAATTAGGAAGGATAACAAGCTAAAGTAAACTAACAGACTTCTAGCAGCATCAAAATGGAAGCAATGTATGCTGCATCTATTTTACTTCTAATTAGGTTATTAACAGCCACTGATGGTATTTCAATCATTAAGCAGGCAGATCAGAAAGAAGTAAAAGGGCAGTGATTTGTGTAAATTTTCTAAGCCATATCCTTTATATCATTGTTGCAATTATGTTACCTTAAGCCTCATGAAGTAAGTCAGTTTCTAGTGTCGTGAAATAAAAAACAAATACACATATTACACTGAGAATTTCCTGGAGTTCTATATAGTTATTGGCCTAGCTCCCACAGCACAATCTCAACTGTCAGGCAAAGTTCATTAGTCTGAATTTTATGAATAGTTCATGCAGTATATACTGGAAGTAAAATGAATTCCAAATTGCAAATATCCATGCTATCCTACAGATTTGTCTTAC
Organism: Acanthisitta chloris; assembly: GCF_000695815.1. Lineage (NCBI taxonomy): Eukaryota > Metazoa > Chordata > Aves > Passeriformes > Acanthisittidae > Acanthisitta > Acanthisitta chloris. The sequence continues at coordinate 521 of NW_008692926.1, read as the reverse complement.
TTTTTGCCCCAATCCTTTACTTTCATGATATGTCTCATCCTGGTTTAGCTGATTGACAAAGGACAAGTTTATGACAATTTTAAATTGGTTTGTGTTGGCTTGAGGGAGCTTTTCCCAGTCAGGGTTTAGTCAGAAACTGGTTTTGTTTACATGACTTGGGGCTGAGCACTCACTTGCCTTCATTTTCTTTTGAGTTTACTACACTTCCAAACTTGATGACATACATCCATGCCTAAAGGCCAAAGGTATTCCATAGACACTTGAAGTGTTCAACCACACTTCTGCTTTTATTTTGGCTATGAACTTCAACAGTTCCTTGGGAGAAGGTAGGTGCTGATACATAAAAGGATGATGCAGAATGAGCTTAAAACTTAATGCCTTATCAAAACCCAACACAAGCATGCAAGCCAGTGCAATGAATCACAGAATCATAAAATCGACCTGGTTGCAAGAGACCTCAAAGATCATTGAGTCCAACCCTACCATCATTACTAGACCATGGCACTAAGAGCCACATCCAG
>NW_008692925.1:3129-3681 GCF_000695815.1 Acanthisitta chloris | reverse complement strand
ACAGCTACAGGTTGGGTGGGGAAGTATCTGAAACCAGGCGAGAGAAGAGAAGACTGTATTGAGACCTTATAGCAACTTTTCAATATCTAAAGGGCCTACAAGGGAGCTGGAGAGGGACTCTGTTAGGAACTGCAATGACAGGACAAGGGGTAATGGCTTCAAATTGAAGGAGGGAATGTCTAGGTTGGATGTGAGAGAAAGGTTTTTTACTCTAAGTGCGGTGAGACATTGGAACAGGTTGCCCAGGGATGTGGTGGCTGCCCTGATCCTGGTGGGGTTCAAGGTCAGGCTGGATGAAGCCTTGAGCAACCTGGTCTAGTGAGGAGGTGTCCCTGCCCATGGCTGGGGTGGGTGTGACTAGATGATCTGTAAGGTCTGTTCCAACCCCTAAATTCTATGATTCTATGACTCTATGGTGGCCTTGATGTACTGCATTATTGTTCTTCACTGCTCGTTCAGATAATGCTGAGTGCTAACCTTAGTATTTTTAGCTTCAGAAATGGAGATCGAAGGAAAAAGATAACAAATCCTTTAACCCTATCATACAGATAA
>NW_008692925.1:0-3085 GCF_000695815.1 Acanthisitta chloris | reverse complement strand
AGGGAAAACCAGATGTAAGTATCAGCCGCTGCCCCCAATCTGCCTTTATTTAGATAGGCTGCAAGAAGGCAGAGCTGCAAGCATCCTGATTCTAACCCACAATTTCCTCCATTTGCTATACTCCCTTCTGAATCAGTTTTGATCTAATTAAACTGTTATCGCACTGTGACAGTAATGCTTCCTTGGCTTTTTATGGAGCTTGGATGAAGTGAAAAGGGGAAAAATGAAGGATTCATTGATTTTATGATACAAGACATCACACACATTCGTGCTGGTACCTAATCCCATCATAAAGTTAAAATAGATTTAGAATGAGATAAGGGAGGGGAAGAAAAAAAAAGTATGTGTTTCATGATGAGTTAAGCTGCCTGATCTGTTTTTATAGTGGGTCATGGTCAAGCTTGAAATCATGACTTTAAACCTTTTTGTGCATAACATGTAAAAGTGTATCTGCTCACAGAGAGAGGAGCTGTGAGCTTTGGTCCCAGCAGTGCTGCAGAGGCTGTTTCCCTCATGGGACACCAGGACCAAGGGGTTTACCCTGGGAGAGATAAATGTGCAGAGGAACCACGGCAGTGCTCGCTTCCCAGGCTCTCTTCTACCTCTGCCACTACAAAGGGTATCTGTGCATGCACATGTGTGTGAGACAGCTTGCTCCCGTCATTCCAAATGGAATACATGAGGAAATTAAGTTTTACATCCTTTCCCCTTGGCTGCATTGCTTTCCCCTTGCTACCTGTAATTTCCTTTTTTTCTGGACTTATGCAAAGAATTTGTGTGCAAACACCTCAGTGTCAGCCAAAGCCTAAACTATGTAATTTGCTGTTTTCCTACCCCAGTGGTTTCTTTTATGGTTTATTGATTTTTGTTGTTTGTCTTGTTTGGGGTTTTTTTAGACTTTGAAGATTCAAGCTGTTTCCAGTTCTTAGTATGTAGGTTCCAGGAGTCTGTTCTCATCACTAAGTAGCTCCACATCTTTTATTCTCATTTGTGACCGTCAGATCATTTAGGCATACATGTTTGTACTATGTGTTAGTACAGTGGGAAGCACCCAGCAGTCACATGGCAAAGAACAAGGCTTGCAATTGCATTTTCACAAAGCTGTTTTCATGATCCCAAGGGTTTTCTAATTGTACAGGTAGCAAATATCTGCTATTAAGCTCCATGGAAGAGTGCTTATTTCTGCTAAAGGCCCAACATGTCCTGAAGCTAGAGGGGAGACTGACGATGCTTAATTAGCTTTCTAGCTTGTGTTTTGCACGTAGAAAAACTCCCTGGCTCTCTTCTGCTGCATGCGTGGGACCAGACACCAGGTACAACCTGAACCTTGGGGCAGCAAAACTCAAGAAAAATAGCCAGTTCCTGCTGGAGCTGTTAAGGATAGGGCTCCACTGTGCATGTAATGTGACATGCCCTGAAAAATACCTTGTGCACATGCCATGGCGAAAGAGAAGTTTCTGAAAGATCATCACATATCTTCAGATCCTGGGTTGAACTAATGGCTGGTGCTCTGATTTCTATCATAATTTTTTAATTTTTTTTTTATACATCTCAGAGTGTTATTAATAACTGTTCATTTTCTAGGTGGTAGGTCCATGAAGCTTTTAAACACGTAAAACACCACAGCTGAAGAAATCAAGGGTGCTCGCACATGTATCTCACCCAAGATCACACCTGCAACAAATCAGACTTGAAATGACTGCAAATAGAAGCACCTGGAGAGGAGGAAAACCAAAGAGCAACCTCACTTTCATTCATAGGAACAAAAGTATTTTCTGCCAGATAATTTTATAAAAGCTGAAGTGATCCCTTATGGATTGAATAGAATACATCTTTAAGGAATTTTAAATGCACACGTGTATTTGCTTTCACTCCCAGCGTAATAGTGGCAGTCAAGTCATTACAATAAGCTACCAAAATTAACTGACACTCAGTCATCAGAACCACCTGATGTGCCTATGTGTAGCCTTTTAGCTCTTACTGCTGTGATGTTTTGTTACTTACAAGAAAGCCACTGAAGGGAATATGACTGCCAGAAGAATAACACCCTCCTACTTCGATTCCAATTACCACAATCAGCAAAAAACCCATGGTTATATTAAAAAAAAAATTAAAAATTAAAACCTAATAACATGAAGAACAAGCTGGAACACATCCAACAAAACATTTCTTTGTCAGAAGATAAGGCTTAGCTAAAATCAGAAAACACTTTGGAAATGTTTCAATCCTGATAACATTTTTCTCAGAGGTTGGTTAACTCTCCAGTAATTGTTGGAATTGAAATAGCATGGATTTTTTTCTTTCTTATGCCCTGTTCCTATCAATTTCAAAAGCTGATTCAGCCTGTGTAACCCTTTTATAAGCATGCCTCTGGTATGAAATGCTCCTGGATTATTGTTGTTGGACACAAATAGAAACATAGCCTAGCTTCCCTATACACTCTTCCATTAATTATTCTGGTCCACATCTTTGCACCTTGTATATGTATTTAGGCTGAATTAAAACACATTAATGACAAAAAATTGCTCTGAAATTAGAAAGGAACAAGTCAGAGCAGAGCCTGTTCCCTGTAAACTAATCCAAAGATACTTCAACATAATGGTAAGTTTTAAACCTTTGTTCCATATTTGTTTGGGTGGGATTTTTAATTGTAACTTTTTTTTTTCTGTTACTCAGAGAAAAAGGGATGCTTTGAAAACCTTTTTAAAAAAATTGTTCATTTCTTGCTGCTACAAATAAATGAAAGTATAACATTTTGTCATGAATTTTCTTTTCAGTAAAAAATATTTCTTTAAATTAAAGCCATGAAAATGATGCAGAGACAAAAACCATTTGGCTCATTCACTATTTTTGAATAAGATTGGTTGTAGTTCTTCCATCCACTGTGACATGCACTTTTTAGGGAGAAGTATGGTCTTTGTTTAGCCAATTGTCTTAAGTTTCAAAAAAAAGCAAATAAAACCATGTTGAAGTCAGACATTTACCTAAATACAATAGCACTAATAATTTTGACATTACTGTAACAGGAAGGGATTTGTGTTGATGTGACCAGACTGCTTTACAGAAAAATCTGATCCTATCTTTA
>NW_008692924.1:0-1684 GCF_000695815.1 Acanthisitta chloris | reverse complement strand
GGGTTAGTGTTAGGGTTAGGGTTAGGGTTAGGGTTAGGGTCAGGGTCAGGGTTAGGTTTAGGGTTAGGGTTAGGCTTAGGGTTAGGGTTAGGGAAAGTGTTAGGTTTAGGGTTAGGGTTAGGGATAGGGTTAGGATTAGGGTTAGGGTTACGTTTAGGGTTAGGGCTGGGGATCTGTTTGGGGTTTGGTTTAGGGTTAGTGTAAGGGTTAGGGTTAGGGTTAGGTATAGTGTTAGGTTTAGGGTTAGGGCTGGGGATAGGGTTGGTGTTTGGGTCAGGGTTAGGGGTTCAGGTTAGGGTTAGGCTTTGGGTTAGGGTTGGGTTTAGGTTTAGCGGTAGAGTTAGGTTTAGGTTTAGGGTTAGGGTTCGGGTTAGGTTTAGGTTTAGGTTTAGGGTTCGGGTTAGGTTTTGGGTTCGGGTTAGGGTTAGGGTTAGCTTTAGGGTGAGGTTTTGGGTTAGGGTTAGGGTTTGGGTTGCATTGGGGTTATGTTTAGGTTTAGGTTTAGGGTTAGGGTTGCATTAGGGTTAGGGTTAGGGTTAGAGTTAGTGTTACGGTGAGGCTTAGGGTTTCGTTTGGGTTTCGTTAGGTTTATGGTTATGCTTATTGTTAGGGTTAGGGTTAGTGTGAGGCTTAGGGTAAGGTTTAGGGTTAGGTTTAGCGTTAGGGTCAGGTTTCGGGTTATGTTTAGGGTTAGGGTAGGGCTTGGTTTAGGGTTCGGGTTGGGTTACGGGTTAGGGTTAGGGTTAGGTTTAGCGTTAGGGTCAGGTTTCGGGTTATGTTTAGGGTTAGGGTAGGGCTTGGTTTAGGGTTCGGGTTGGGTTACGGGTTAGGGTTAGGGTTAGGTTTAGCGTTAGGGTCAGGTTTCGGGTTATGTTTAGGGTTAGGGTAGGGCTTGGTTTAGGGTTCGGGTTGGGTTACGGGTTAGGGTTAGGGTTAGGGATGCGTTAGGTTTAGGTTTAGGGTTTGGGTCAGGTTTAGTGTTAGGGTTTGTGTCGCTTTCGGGTTAGGGTTAGGGTTGGGTTTGGGGTCAGGTTTAGGGTTAGGGTTAGGGTTACGATTAGGGTTAGGGTTAGGGTTAGGGTTAGGGTTAGGGTTTGGGTTAAGTTTTGGGGTAGGTTTAGGGTAAGGGGAAGGGTATGGCTTGGGTTTAGTGCTTGGTTTAGGGTTAGGGTTACGGTTAGGGTTTGGTTTAGGGATATGGTTAGGGTTAGGGTTAGCGTTAGGTATAGTGTTAGGGTTAGGGTTAGGGTTAGGGTTAGGGTTAATGTGCGGGTTTGTTTTAGAGTTAGGGTTAATGTTAGGGTTAGGGTTAGGGTTAGCTTTAGGTTTAGGTTTTGGTTTAGGATTGCGATTTGGTTAGGGTTAGGTTTAGGGATAGGTTTAGGGTTAGGTTTAGGGTCAGGGATAGGTAAGGGTTAGGGTTAGGGTTGCGTTATGGTTAGGGTTAGGGTTAGGTTTAGGGTTGCGTTATGGTTAGGGTTAGGGGTAGGGTTGCGTTAGGGATAGGGTTAGGGTTAGGTTTAGGGTTAGGTTAGGGTTAGTTTTAGGGTTAGGGTTAGGGATCGGGTTAGGTTTACGGGTCGGGTTAGGGTTAGGGTTAGGGTTTGGGACAGGGCTAGGTTTAGTGTTAGGGTTAGGGTTTGGGTTGCGTTAGGGCTAGGGTTTTGGTCAGGGTTAGGGTTAG
>NW_008692923.1:43001-44938 GCF_000695815.1 Acanthisitta chloris | reverse complement strand
CCCCACACACTTGGTGTGGTCAGCGAATCCAACTCAATCCACTGTCCATGTTGCTGACAAAGATGTTGAACAGTGTCTGCCCCAGCACTGACCCCTGAGGGACACCACTCATTGAAAATTAAGGTGATTTCCTCCTGCCTTCCCTGTGACAGCACAGGTTCAGTGCTTATTTTCCCCTTTCCATGCATTTTGCATAGTGTGTTTTCATGCTGAAACCTTGAGTGAGAGGATGGGGAAAAAAGAGAAATAAATCAGAGAGAAGAGACATTTCAGCAGTGTCTTGCAAGAAATGTTGATGGCTTTGCATGTTTCATCACAGTGTCCAAAGCTACTGAGTCTATGATCTGCAGCGTTTTCAAGCCAGATCTCTCCAGGTATCACCACAAACCAACAGATGCCTTCAGAGGTTTGGATATCAAGCTGTGATTCCTCTTACTTAACCTGCCTAACAGTGAGATGAGCACGTCAAGATTTTTACTGGCTGAGGCAAAACCATTGCAAGCACAGTTTATTTCACCTCCTCAGACATCTGCCCCAGGCAGGTAAAGTTTTCTGTTCACAGCAGAATCAGATTGGATAACAAGCTTAGATTATACTCAGCCTTCAGCTGTAGATGTGAGCGAGATCAACCCCAGCCCAGGGAACTGAATACAGACATTTTCTGTACAGATACTTCATAGTTATTAAGAAGCAAGAACAGTATTTTCAGAGCTCTCTCTTCCAACTGTCACTGAGATTTGTAGTACTGCACATCCTAAATTTACCCACTTTTCTGAGTTTTTACTTCTGATACTGAAATCATCCTTACTTGGACTAGAAAGTCAAGGAGTCTTTAAAACTGTTAACATTTTAAGTCAGAGGTAGAAGAGATGTTTTCATCACTATGCCAGTGGATTGTTTTCTCTCATTAGTTGTACCTTGCTTGTGGAGTTTAAAATCCTAAGAGCTGAACATTACCTTGTTTATTTTTCACCCACTTGCCTGGTCCAGGTTTGTGTATGGACCTTATCCCTGATGTACCAGATTTTACAGCAGTCTGAGCAATTCGATCACCTGGAAATGTTAGGTAACAGGTGAGTAAATAAAAAATGCCTTTGCATACTTGGTGTTAGCAACGGGAATTTTAACTGGAATATGGATTAGGCCCTTGGCTGTGGCCTAAGTTTATGCTCCACTCCATTTTTCTCTGCTTCCCTAACCCTGCCCTGACACTTTGCCAAACCTGAAACAGGCTAGAAACTTCCATTTTGTCATTCATTGTTACTAATTATCCTCTCAGTTCTTTAATTGCACTTTCAATACTTTCAGTTCTCAAAACTGAAACTGATTTTTCTGGCTTCTGATTTGTATTTTTTTCTGACATAAATGACAAAAGTGGCACAAGGCACATGCTCAGAGGACATAGCAGAATATCCAGGGAATGGATTAAGGGAGTGTTTTAAATAAGGACACTGTTCTCAGGATCAAATATTCAAGAGAGGAGTCAAAATTGGTTTTGTTTTCCTCTCTGTAATCAATGCAGAGTTAATTGGATTCAGTATATGCCTTTTTTCTATTGATTTTTGTGCTACTGTCCCTGCTTATTGCTGGTTTTCTAGCTTGTCTCAGGCTCTGGGGATATTATTTTCTCCATATGTTTTTTTTTGGTTCTTCTTATTTAGCTGCCTCTGGATTATTTTTAATTAAAAAAGAAGCAACCAGAAAGACCAGACTTTAACTTTACAAACGTATTTGGTTCTGTGGACACCAGAGTGGTCACTGGGTGTGCAGAATCCCTTCCCACTGGAAGGACTGACCTCGACCTGCAGGTCAGCTCTGCAGCCCCAAGAGCCTGAGATAGTGTCCAACTGTTTCCAGAACTGCCCTGAGGCACCTACCAGGCACCTGGGTCACTCCAGCAGCAATGCACAACTCCCCTCGAGGCCTGGCCCTGCCTC
>NW_008692923.1:11324-42969 GCF_000695815.1 Acanthisitta chloris | reverse complement strand
ATTCAGGTGCAGGTGCAGGTGCAGAGCTTAGTCCAACTCTCAGTCTGGCAGAAAACTAACGTGTTTCCAGTAGAACAGTCTGAAGGGGAACACAGCAGCACTGCTGCAACTCATAAATCCTCAGCAGGACTCTCAGGGTGACTTCACACCGGGAGGAAATGCAATAAGAAAAATTGATTGCTTCCAGAGAGTGAAAGCTTTGCATTTGTAGTACTTTCTGCTCTGAATGAGGATTAGCATCTTCTCTTTCCAAATCAAAATATCCAAGCATTTCAGATCCAGTAAAACTAACTTAGGCCGTTGTTACTAGGCTGTTTACTCCAGACTGATGAGGAAAGGTCAAGAAGCAAAAGGAATAGGGGTGAGCACTGCACTCAGCACACAGTCCCTGTGGACAAGGGAGACTCTCTGAAGGTCTGTGAGGAAAATCTTCACGGCTGACTACTCACATTCCATGGTCACCTCCTTACACTAACGCAGCAGGAGAGTTTGGGAAGTTTTGTGTACGTATAGAGATTGCTTTCAAAAACTGGGAGAGGAGCAGTTTGCAAACACTTAAGACCATCCCATAGCTTAGCAAAGCCACTGAAGAGCCTGTGGCCACCACCTGTACTATCCATGAACCCACACGAAATAAATACTGGTCCCTTTCCTGGAACAAAACATCTCACCCTGTCTGAAACCAGCCCCAGCTGCTGCTTAGGGGCATGCAAAGCATCACCTCCAGTGAACAATGTGAACACAACTGCATCAGGTTTGGTACCTCAGACCTTCTGCTGTGCAGTGTGAATCTATCTATAGCAAAATCCACCCATGGGGAACAGCTCCTGTCAAACAGGGTGGGAAGTCTTATCTGGTACCATCTGTCCCATGGGGAACAAGCCACACAGTCCTTGGAGATCAGGAGCTGTGATTGTTCCCTTTCTACGTCAGAGAGAAGTGAAACTATGAAACTTTGCGTTCTGCCTCTTCCCTGACATCCCATGGCTAATTTGGGGTGGAACACCCTCTGCCCTTCAGTGTTACCATGTGGCAGCTAACAGATAACACTGCCTGGAACACTGGAAAGTACAACACAGATTCTGAAATACAGTTCCCTGAAATGCAATATTATCTCAACATCTAACAGGCACCATTGTCTCAATCTGCAGATTCTCCTTTGTATCTGGGGAAGAGAAGCAATCCTCTAGTTTGGGGAGGAAATACAGATTTATTAGTTAGTACCATAGATCTACAGTTTGTCCTTTAACCTTTCCCCACTGCCTCTGGTTTGAAGTAGTTTCACTTTTAGTTTTACCACGTCCTCCAAGGTTACCTTGGCTGCTGTTCACAGAGCTCACACGCACCAAGCTTCCCTGTCCTGAGACACAGGGAATCTTCTCTAAACTTGCAGGGACTAGGGGCATCAACTGCAAAAATCTTCCTTCTCCAGAAACAAGTGTTCTGGCAAGAAGTGCAAACCTGGCAGAGTCTTAGCCTGTAATCACAGAATGCTTTCACCTGCATAAGGCAGTAGTGCTGCAGGTGGAGACAACTCTGTCCACCTTCCTTCCCCCTCCCACTCCTCACCCCCTCCACCACTGCCCACTGGTGTCTGCACCAGTGTGAGCTGGCACAGTGACCAGCAGTGGGAAACAGGCTGGAGCTCTCAGAACAGCTATTTCAAACTGGATCCGTTCCCTGCTCTGCTTTTCCAAGGCACCACCTAGACAGTTGTTTGGGTACCAGAGCCAGCAAAGGGCAGGACACACGAGAAGGGAAGGAGGTATGGAAAAGAGGGAGCTGCAGTTGGAGCAGCACTGCTGGGTCCTTCCTCACTGCAATGCTGGGAAACAGGAGTTTAAACCCAGTCTTGGAATATGAAATCCAGACTAGGAAATTTCAGACACACTTGGATTCCCATTTAGTGGCCAACCCTTGCTCTAGGAGGGATGAAGAACCAAATCACTGGTCCCTGCCTGGTCTCAGGTCTGTTTGCAGCACTTGGCCTACTCTTAGCTGAGTCCAAGAACAGTCTCATGGAAGACCCAGTGTCATGGACTAGCTCAGAGAGACAGGATGAAAGGACATGTATCTGACTGTGCAATGTCTATTTCTGTACAAATAAGATGAAAACTAATGAAGCTTATGGATGTTTATACCAATTGACATGTATCGATCAGTGTCGTAACTCAAGAGGGAAGTAAATGTAAGATCTTTCCTTTGTCTAACACATTATTGACTACTCAGGTCTGTTGTGTTTCCCACAGATAGAGACAGAAACCTGAGTTAATGTCCATAATCTGATCCAGAGTAGAAATTCCAGTGATCCTCTTCCTGGGCAAACAGTGAATCCCTTTTAAAGGGATTGCCAAAGCTCCAAAGTCAGAAGGATCTGGGAGTAAATAAAGTAGAAGAGGGCAGCCAACTTGCATAGTTTCCATGTCATATTCTCACAGTCTAACATTCTGTTCTCTCCAAGGAGGAAATAACAATATAATGCACAGCACTGCCACTGCTGCTATTAATGTCTTGGAATGCAGCCAGAAGCACATGGGTGCAGGAGAATATGCTGTTCCTAGTGATCACAGAAATGTTTAGATGTTTTTCTTTACAAGGCTGAGCCTGGATCTCTTTTGTGTGCTGCACTACATAGGTCCTTATTTTCCAGCTCCTCGATGGCTTGGCCAATCAAGCTTCCCTTTTTAAAGTCAAGCTGCAGCGTAACAGAAGTACTACAAGTTCCAAAACAACGTAGGAGCTATTTGAGCTATTTTAGAGCACTAAGATGTAAAAAAAAAAAAAAAAAAAAAGAGCAAGGAGGGAGGATGGAAAGTAAAAGGAAAACAGAAAAAGCAAAGCAGGACATAGTGAAAACAATTCTTCCCAATGTTCTGCAGAATATGCACAAAAAATTACACAAAAAATTACCCTAGAAAAAGTCTCAATGACTGAAGATTACCCTAACAAAGTAGTCACATATCCTAGTCACACAAACTGAGTTCACACCCTCTTTGTGCCTCTGAAATCTTTTCCTCAGGGGTTTGTGTGGTGAACTTCCCAGGTGGTGAGTGCCTCAATGCCCAGCCAGGGACCCTCACTCCCAGATGCAATTCCCATCATTAGGTGCACCTGAGCCCTGAAGGATGCAGGGAGATGCTCAATTCTTTAAGGTGGGTGGGAAAGTGACTTCCAAGCACAGGCTATAGGTGGAAGGTGGTGCTTTATCCATATTGTTTGAGATTCTCTTCTTCCACTGATGTAAAACTGAAACCTAATGGCAAAAGTAAGAGGAAGCCATGGGGACAAAATGCTGCATCCAGTCCCCAAGTGGCATCCAGGCCAGCAGTCAGTATATAGCTGGATGTAGCTTGTGAGGCTGGACTTGCCTCCAAGAGCACCCACACAAGTGATCTACCTGCTCAGCTGAGCTGTGCAGTGGCTGTACCTCAGGTGGAGCCAGTTCTGCTCCAGCAGCACTGGTTGTCCCAGACACAGCTTCACACAGACATCACCATGGAACCCAACACAGCATAACTGTGCATGAGTGCAGTGTCTGAGCTCTTCAGCCCTGCCAAAGCTGCACTGGGAGGAGGCAGTGCAGTGTCTCCTGCACTCAGTGACAGCCCTACAGCACTGCCATGGGGACACAGGGCCGTGCCACGTCTCCCTGTGAGGTCTATGGGGACCTGGAGCTCCAGTGAAGGCAGACCAGGGCCAAACCATTTCCCTGAGGTGTCTGACCTTGTCTTGGGAGACAAAGTGTCTGTGAACCTGTGCCAGATGCATTCCACTACCTGAGCAAGCTGCTCTGAAGCCTTGGGCATTTCTACCATAGTGCAGACACATATTGAGAGTGTTCTCCACTCGCTCCACTGGATAACCCCAAGTGGTGCAGTGTCTCTTTTCATAAATTCTGGAAATACATTAGCCACTTTGGTATTTTGGGCTAAATTTTCCAATAATCATTCCCAGAGTGATTTGCAGCCCCATGCAGACTGCATCAAGCATTAATGGGCTGGGAGGTTGCTCACACAGGGCTCTGTCTGAAGCACAGAAGCATATTTGGTGCCGAGGGGAGTCCATAAAGGGGAAGGTACTGTGCTCCTGCTGCCTCCCACAGGCAGACAGCAAGGGCTGAATTTACCCTCTGAGTGTTCTGCCTGTTGTCCAGGGCACTCTGTGGGTGCTTTTGGCTCTGTGGGTGTGTGAGTTAGTTTGTTGCTTTTGGCTCTGTTGGTGTGTTTGTTTAATGTACAGAGCCTGCACTGCTCAGCAAGTGCTAAACAAGTATTCAACATATTCAAACAAGATGCAAAGATATTAACAACTCCATGATCCGTTCATTGTAGTTTTGCAGGGAAGGAGAGACAGGGAGAAATCATTGTCTCCAGGGCTGTGTGAAGTTACCCTTTGGATCTGCCATTTCAATAATGAGGAAGGAATCAGAAAGCAATGCTGCTCAAACAACTTGGCCATGAACTCCCCATTCAGGTTCCTAACCTCTGTGTGTCTTGTTCATCTCAGGAAAAAAATTGTTTATAATTTATCTGTGGAATAAATATATTCATCTTCTTATAATTGGCCATGAACTCCCCATTCAGGTTCCTAACCTCTGTGTGTCTTGTTCATCTCAGGAAAAAAATTGTTTATAATTTATCTGTTGAATAAATAAATTCATCTTCTTATAATTGGCCATTTTGAAGTAGGACGAAGCTGTCACAGGTTCCATTCTCACTCTGTTTCTCTTCATGTGATCACAAAGGGTCACTGTGGACCTGGGCAGACACAGATGTGTGAGGACAGCACAAAGTCAGCATTCCTGACAGAACTTAGGCACATCCCACAGAGGTGACAGGCTGTGAACGAATTATGAGGACTTCTAGAGCTAACAAAAACATGTCAAACAAATAGTGTAATTGAGCCTGAAAAGCACAGTCTGAGGCATCAGAAGTTTTACTTCTGTGTAATAGGCATATTTCAAATTCACAGGAAACATGCTTAAATCTGCTGGGTCATAGTTACACACAAATGGAGGGAGGAAAGCACAATCTTGTTTGTAAACACTGACCCACTTCAGCAGCCTCCTCTATCCAGAGCAAAGAGAGCTCAGGACAGAGAGGACTGGAATGGTGATCCATCCCCAGCTGGCCTGACAGAGAAAAAAGGGTGAAAGAAAAGACATGTTCCAGCAGCAAAGCACACAAAATAGGAGAACTTGTGCCACTTTTGACCTGCTGCCACGATTAGGAGGTGATAAAAAGACAGGAACAGTTAAATGAAAGCAGAAATACTTGTGCCTTATTCAAGACACCTGGGGCAAACCCCCTGAAGTGATTAGAGTCCTCAGGGCCATCTGTTGTGGCTGTGGAAAGTCTGTGGGCAATATTTTCATCCACAAAGTAACAATGCACACTCAGAGCAAGGTGACACTCCTTGGTGAAGAGCAGATCCATCATTCTGATCACCCAGGCTTGAATCTGTCAGGGCAGGAGCTTGTACATCGATTGCTGCTGCTGGGACCTGTACTCAGCTCAGGGAGCTGGACCAAAGCTGAGGGAATGCAGTAAGCCAGAGCTCCAGTCAGCATCAAGGTGGGTAAGAACATTCGAGGAAAAAGCTTTGTATCAAGCACAGTCACCTTTGTAGCCATGGCAGATTGTACTTGGAGCTGAGGCAAGTCCCTGTCAGTTCTGTGACTCCACATGGCTGAAATCACTGGGAGGTGAGAGGAGTAAGGAAACACTTCTTAGTGTCCTGGGGGGGCCCTTAAGATGCTCAAACCTCCGATCCAAAGCAGCTAGGATCTCTGTGGATGGGAGCTGGAATTAAGGTTTCTGTTGTGGTGAGCTGCACAGGGTTGTGAATGGGTCAGTGTGGACCCATTGAATCAAGTTTAATGCATTTCTGTGTGCAGCTGCTGCTGCCAACGAAACAGCACCAGGAAGTTGGAGATTCATTTAAAACAGCTACTCGTGGTGGAAATGTTCCAGTCAGAGCAATATAAAGTTCATCAGAGATGAAGAAAAACTGTCTACAACTATCAGGTATCTCTGATTGTTTTTTCCAGTTTAGGTGCACCTCTATGTACACTTCACTGTCAACTTGTGGAGGTCCTGGAGTATCATTGCAGAATCCTTATGAGTAGTGTAAGCAAGGTATGAGTGTGAACCTTACAAGTTCCATCTTACCTTAAAGGAAACATAGACCAACTGGAGGTGAAGCTCTTGTTTCTAATTGCAAATACTGAGCTAAAATAAAGATCTGCTTGTCTGTTGGGTTTGTTCTTGGGATACTCTGAGCAATTTGCAGAAAGCAAAACCCTATTAACTGAAACCTAATTATAATTAGTCATAAATGATAGTTTATGGCTGGTTCACCTGATCTGGAAGCAGCTGGGAGAGGGAGTAACTTTGAGGGTTCCTTATTCTTCCTCAGCATGGACTAAGAGAGTTTGCAGGACAAGTTGGAGTTCTGCTCTTGCCCATGGTACTTGTCTGCACATACCTGTTCATGCCCAGAAGGTTTCAGAGCTGGCACAGGCACTCCTGTAAGACACCACTGACCTTGTATGGCAAAAAAATTTATAGACAGCCTTAAAGTACTACCAGAAACTGACCATGAACTTCCACCTACCCACAAAACAGGACTCTTTTAGCAGTGTCTCCAGCTCTACTTTCAGAAACTTGTGGGCAAGTTAACTCCTAGTTAAATGTATCCAGGTTATCAAAACTCTTCTTTGTAATACAGCAGAGCCCTCCAATCTGAAGTTTCTGTGTGTTTTGGTACCTAGACACCAGGAGAAGCTTTCATGGTTAGTTGCTTCAGAGGGGATTGTGGTTGGTTCCATGATCCTCTATAGAATAGCAGCAGGAAATATGTTTCATGAATGCATTAACAGTGCAGAGGGAAGCAGCCAACGAGTTTAAGATCTGAACTTTGACAGTAGGAATTGAGCAGCTCAGTAGAGCTGGAGTGATTCACGTCAGCTCTGTATCTGATATCATCTCTGATACTGGCACTAAGTGTCCATTTGGTTCACAAGAGATGAAAAGAACCTCCAGATGAATAGCAGTGGCTGTGCCAGGTGAAACACAACTCAAATAAGCATAACATGAATACCAGCTCAGAGGCCTGTGCTGAAAGGTAAAGAACAATCTGTACCTTCCAAAAGATCTCAAGGTTCTGGGTCTGAGTAGCAACCTGTAAAAGCAGATTTATGGCTCCCTTTGTACCTATAGAAGACAAAACGGAGTTCATAACTTCAGAGAGCCTTAGGTGCCATTACTTAGCAAATTAAACAAATGAAGAGTCAGTTCTCCCAGCACTACAATAAGGTTGAGAGGAGGAATAGGTCTCAGAGCCCTTGACCACTCAACACTGCTTGACAATTCCTTGGCAGCCTGAGGAACCCCAGGCAAGCTGTCAGGGTAGCCAGATATGGATTTGGCTACCGGAGCCAAAGAGGCTTATAAAAAGCTATGAAGAGAGAATCACATCTGCTTTTTGAAACAAAACTTAGTTTTGAGTTCTGGAATCTAAGGTGAGGAATCCCCACACCTACATCAGAGAAGGTAAATTTGCACATCTCCAATTCCCCCTCCTGGCAGTATCATTCACTTGAACAAAGACAGCAGGAACAGCATGCACAGACAGTATGGGATAGGGTTCTTTGGCAAGACTGGAACAACCAGTGGTTAATGCTGAAAGGACTCAAGGGTGCTGAGCTCTGACTGAGCTCTATTTCTAACTTTTTTTTGCCATTTGCTGCAAGGAAAGGACCTTCTGACTGTGCATCATTACAGAGCAAAACTTAGCCTTGTTTATGTGCTGGCTTCCCCTTTCCTTGCTGCATCTCTGTGTCAATGATTACGAGCACACATACTGCTAATACTCAGACAATGTGCCACTGCCCTGAGGAACAAAGGAGAAACTTCTTTATCTTTTCTGGAATCTAATACACCACTTTGTTCTGGTGAGAAGCATTTTGAGCGTGTCTACACTGAGTAAATATTGTTATTATGTTTTGATCCTTTGTCACTGGTGCACTTGGTGGTCAATAGGAAATGCTTATGCACAAATATCCCCAAACCAGCTTTAAACTGAGTAGCTGAAGTACAGGAAAAGCCAAACTATGCTGCTGAGAACTTGAGGGCAGGATGCCAACTCTGCCCTGGCCCCAGGGCTGTTGGTGAGCCAGAGGGGAGGTTAGCCTGCCCTTACCTGCTCCTGAGCCAGGCTGCCCTTGTGCACACACACTGCCACATTTGGAGGCAGCTTGGATATGCCACAGTCACAGCAGACATAAACTTTGGCTCAGTTTTGGATCAGCTGCAAAAAATATTGAAAAGACCCATAAAACCAACCATATTTTTAATGGAAGGTGTTTCAGAAGGAGATGTTAAGGCAAGCCTCATCTTTTCATATCATGAAATGACAGAGAAATGTGGCTTGAGAAAACACATACTTATTTTCCTCAGATCAAAATGTGTCTTAAAGGATCCTCATGTTTTGCAGCTAAAGCAGAGGGTGATTCAAATATTAGTCTGTATTTCTACTCCCTCAGATGCTGTATGAAGTGTCAGAAATAGTGTTGTGGTGGTGGGTTGACCCCAGCCAACAGCCAAACACCCACCCAGCTGCTTGCTCACTTCCCTCTCCCACAACACAGGCCAAAAAAGAAGGAAAGCAAGAGGACTCCTGGATCAAGACAATAACAGTTTAATAGGGAAAGCAAAAGTTGTGCTCATAAGCTGTGCAAAATACAGAACTGGTTCACTGCTTCCCATGGTCAGACAGATGTCCAGCCAGTTCCTGGCAATGCAGGGGCTCAGCACATGTATAAGAAGGACATGGAACTGTTGGAGCAAGTTCAGAGGAGCCACCAAGTTGCTAAGAGGACTGGAGCATCTCCCCTATGAGGACAGGCTGAGGGAGTTGTGGCTGTTCAGCTTGGAGAAGAGAAGGTTGTGTGGAGACCTCAGAGCAACTTTTCAATCCCTGACAGGCCTACAGGGAGCCAGAGAGGGACTCTGTGTTAGGAGCTGCAGTGATAGGACAAGGGGTAATGGGTTGAAACTGAAGCAGGGAAAGTCTAGTTTAGATATTAGAAAAAGGTTTTTCCCTGTGAGGGTGGTGAGACACTGGCCCAGGTTGCCCAGGGAGGCTGTGGCTGCCCCAACCCTGACAGTGTTCACAGTCAGGCTGGATGAATCCTTGAGCAAACTGATCTAGTGAGGAGATGTCCCTGCCCAGGGCAGGGGGTTGGGGCTGGGTGATCTGTAAGGTCCATTCCAACCCCTAAACTCTGTGATTCTCTGATGATTCCATGTAACATGTGCTTGGAAAGGCAAATCCATCACCACAAATGTCCTTCCCTCCTCCTCCTTTCCCTGAGCTTTGCTTCCTGAGTGTGACATGGCATGGTATGGGATCTCTTTGGTCAGTTTGGGTCTGCTCTCTGGGTGTGTCTCCTCTCAGTATCCTGTCCCCTACCCAGCCTACTTGTTTTTGGGGTGTGGGAGGAGAGAGGAAACCTTGATTGCTTTGCAAGCACTGCTGAGCAGCAACCAAAACATTGGGGTGTCACTAGAACTGGTTTAAACTTCCCCAAATACAAAGCACCACACAGGCTCCATCCCAGCCAGCCTCAGTCCAACTGGCAAAACTGGCAGCAATTCATGCAGAGATACAACGAATGTAGATGACACAAAGTGCCCTAGAGCATTCCTAGCACGTCTGTACTCTTGATAGTACAGAATCATTCCCAGTTCATCCATGTGACCAGTTTCACACCAATTTGTGATGTTTTCATTAGTGGGTTTGTCAATGTTGTTGCTGTTGCTGCTGTTGTTGTCATCATTAAGTGCCCTTAATGCTACTGATGTTTCCAGAAATCTGCACTTCCCTTTTATCCTGATTACTAAGCTGAACTTTGCAAGCAACTGCTCGAAAGGCACAAAGCAAGGAGGTGGTTTGGGAAAACAGGCCCAGTAACCACTGCACTGCACTAAGAGAATAGGTGTTTTATTCTGTTTTCTTCTCTCAGTTCTCATGATTGCTAATAACAAGGGTCATCCTGGAAGATGATAAAGCAGATTTTATTTTCAGAAGAGTGATTTGGGGTTTGTTTATTTGCTATTTTAACTGCATCAGCAGAACTCCCCATGTCAGCAGAAGCTGTAGACAGGTTGTACGTGGCAAACTACTCTGACTATTCACTGTCAGATACTTTGTGAGCTTGTTTGCATAAACACAAGGACGTATGACATTTCTGTGTAGATTACTCAGGTTTCCTCTTCACTAGTTCTCCCCCAGTGTTTCTTCCTTTCTTGGAAAGCAGCACCAAACCCAAACGACTGCAATAGGAGACAGAGGAGACACAGTTTTTCAGTGTCTGCAACTAATACAAACACAGATACATCTGGTGATGTGTGAGATGCACAAGAGGAAACATGACTCATCTGCTTTGCTGCCTCTGCATGGCAACTGGAGAGTGCCAGGTTGCTGCAGGTGATGCCTTATGCAGGTGCATTACAGACACTTTCCTCTGCATGCAGCTTTTTGGTGTGCCTCAACCAACCACAAGCTTTGACTGCAGACATGGATGAGACATCTTCCAGAATCCTCTGCAGTTAGTCTGAATGGAATACATGGGATGAACCACCAGAGGATGAATTTTAAAACCCCAGATAAATAACCTTGCTAAACCAAACTGCCAAGTGAAAAAAACCAGTAAGACTTATGAGTAAGGAAACAACAAACATCCAGGATTAGCTTGCAAGGGCATCATACACCTGCAGAAACCTGCCATCACAAGGAATGCTCTCTGTCAGTTCTGTGGATTGGACTAAGTCAGCTCACTGGTGCATCCAGGCTGTGGGACAGTTTGCATGTCGCTTGCACAGGAGCTATCACTGCTCTCAGAGAGTGTGTTTATACCTGAGAGGCTCCTTAGGATCTCCACTGCCACTGCAGGTAAGGTAGCTGCAATGTTGTCCAACACAGCACATCCATACTCTCAATCACACAGCATCTTCCATCAACTAGCAGCTCTGTTGTTACCTGGAGCCTGGAAAGCAAAGAGTCAGCTCTGGCTTATGTTACAAGGGAAAAGAAGTGTAAAGAAATAAATGAGACTTGCACGAAGCCACTGCAAACCAACCCCAGCACAAAGGCTTATGTGCTGCAGCACAATGTTACCCCCAGTGAGAGTCCCACAGAGCTCTCAGACATTCAGCACATGGAAAACAGTGGTATTGAAGGCTTTTAAGAATTCAAATGACCCCAAAGTCATTTGCACATGTGGGAAGTAATAGGAGCTCAACCCATTCCAAAGCAGCAGTTCCAGATGAAGTTTCTTCACTGACCTCTCATTATTATCAGCTGATATCCAAAGGTGGAAATGTTTTTGTACCGTGAAACCAAGACCTTTCCCCCTTCCCTTCCCTCTCTGAGAGCAGAGGCTGTGGCCGTTTCATTCCCCTGGAATCTGATGTTATGAGATATTACTGTAATATTAGCAGTTTGTTCATTCCGAGAGCTCCCGAGAGACAGAGTTGTTTGTTTGTCCGTGGGACTCCTGCCAGCTTGATTAAAATGTTAAATAAAGGCAAGACAATAATCTATAAGTCTTTTCTCCTTGTGGCCTGTTTTGGTGGGTGAATACTTTGAAGTATAATTTTCTAATTTAGGTTCATGAAAGATTTATTTGCCTAACTACTGTTCCATTAATAGACGTCATGCTGAATTTTTAAACATGTTGCACAGCTATGTTAGGGCATTTGCCTTAGTGAAATTCCATCCACAGACATCACAGACCATATAAATATCATAAATATGGCAATATTAAACAGCAGAGCAGGGAAAGCAGTGGGGTTCCACAGGAGGAAAACACGAGGTTACTGTAGAGTGGGGGAAAGAGGTTTTGCACCAAGCTGAAAAGTCACAGTCTTTCCTTCTCTGCTTATTTGTGTCTAGTCACAGACTGAAGCTAACTCAGTAACGTTTTACCTTTGCCAGTTCTGAGCCTGAAAGACTTGGAAGGCTGTTTCAGCACCCAGCATTCCACCTCCTGATTCCCCAAGTGTTCCCTGGAGCACTGCACCAGTCCCTGCATGCACAGCTGGAGTGCTGACACTCACTGCGGTGCCACAACACGGTGGGAAAGAAACAGGTACTGGACTCAACTAGGTCTCACATGTTGTGAGTCCCAAACAGATTTGCAAGGGATGAGAATACCTGAGGCTTCTCTCTGTTAGTGAGCAAAGTGCTTGTGTTGAGGTTGGAATGAAGGTTTGGGAAAACAGTAGCACAGTAGTTCAAATGACAGTGTGAGCACAGTGACCTAATGGAATCTCTCTCAGTGTTGTACACAATTGAATAGATTTATTCTCTTAGAGATGAACCCACTCTGTAGTAGGGAGATGATACTCTGTATCATTACCCTAGAGAAATCATTTCTGCTTTGGCTAATTGAGTCTAAATGTTTAGGGCCTGAGCTGGAAAACTTTCTGGATGGCTGTGTAAGAAAGATGAATGGAACTAAAAAACCCCAAAACCTGCTGCAGGAAGGATGATGCCTAAGAGCAATTTTGTGGCTCTGTAGGTTGAAAGCTGACAAGTCACCCTAAATCAGGAGTGATTTGTGCCTTCATTTCAGCCTAAGTGCTCTCCAAGGTGTGTGCTGTTTGCTAACTGAGAATTGCCAAAGGGTCATAGCTTCTGTCCTGGTGTGGGATGGAAAAGAGTTTGGGATTTCAAAGATTTCACAGGAGAGACAGTTTGGTTTGCTGCTCTGTGAGGTTTTCCTGTCTAATTAAACAGTGAATCACAGAGCTCAGGTAACAACATGAAGCTTTAATATTAATGACAAGCACTGCAACATTACTAGTGTTTGTCAAGTTCAGCTTCCTGGGGATTCTGCTTGTTTATCCTGCTATGGGACTTGAATTCATCTCCAGGTTATTACTTCAGCTATTTTCAGTGAATGATTCTATAACAATTCCATTTTTGTTATTCCATTCTGGAATAGAAAAGCAAAAAGGCTTCCAAAACCATTAAATGTAAAAAGACTTTCTTTGTCACAGCCTAGACCTAACCTAGCCAAAGGGCTCTTCTATTTCACAGTCGTGTTCTGTATGTTAATACACTCAGCATATCAGTTCTGCCCTGGGCTTGCTGCAGTTCAAACCAGCAAATTGAGTTAAACACACATTGGACTACTGGCACTAACAAGCAGCTAGAATATACTCAGGGAGAATATCAGGATAAAGGCATATAATTATCCTAATGAGGGAAAAAAAAGATCAAGAGATAACAGTAGAGCAATGTGTATACATAGAGTACATGAGCTTTACCACAACTGGACAGTTACAGGACAAAAATCTATGTTCAGGAACAGAAAAAGAAAGCTATGTAGGCTCCTTCTGCACCCTGTGAACAGTCCATGGAGAGCAACTTCTTTCTGGCTGGTAGAGAGGGTAAGGTCCTGCCCAATGCCTGGACTTCCAGAGACTTTGTGATGGTCAAAGGAGGAAAAGGGCTCAGACCAGCACCCTCGGAGGAAGTGACACACCTAACTCCAGGTGTAAACCAGATATTTCTGGCTGTAGGAAGACACAGTGCAGGAAGGTGTAAGGACCACAGCTGGGTGCCCTCCAAATTAGAGACCTCTGTATTGATACTGGCAGCTCAGGAGGTGTGTTCTAAATCAAAATGTTTTCCAAAAATTTGGACTCAGTTAGATGGCACCATCAGAGGATTCCTAAAAGCCTTCTGGGCATTGACTTGCAGGCAGTGGTGATTAGACCCACAGGAATGTCAGTGCTACCTAGATGGTTAAGAATATGATTGACTAAACAAGAAAAGTATGGTGGGAATGGCAAAATCTGAGCACACCAATCGTGCAGAAAGACAGGGAAAGGCAACAGAAGTGGTGGAGGAAAAAGGGAATTGTCTTTCTTCCTTGTTTCTTTGCCAGTGCCCTACTTTATCAAATGCCACTTTGACCAAGATATCACAGAATTACAGAATGATCAGAGCTGGAAGGGATCCTTGAGGATCATCCAGTCCAACCCCTGGCCCTGCACAGGACATCCCTGACCATCACACCCTGTGCCTGAGAGCATTGGCCAAACACCTCTGGAGCTCTGTCAGCCTTGGGGCTGTGCCCACTGCCCTGGTAGCTGTTCAGTGCCCAAACACCTCTGGGGGAAAGAACCATTTGCTAATCTCCAGCCTACCCCTCCCCTGACACAACTTCAGCCCATTCGCCAGAGAGAAGAGGTCAGTGCTGCCCCTGCACTTCCTTCCCTGAGGAAGTTGTATCCAGCCATGAGCTCTGTCCTCAGTCTCCTCTTCTCCAGGCTGAACACACCAAGTGCCTCAGCCACTCCTCATGTGCCTTCCCCTCAAGGCCCTTCAGCACCTTCGTTGCCTCCTTTGGCTCACAGCACTGTCTGCATTGGAGTACAGGGGAGAGACTTACCAATGTTAAGCACTATACCTTGTGTTTCTGTAGGGGTAGGTGTGGTTTGGAAATGTGTGTTGGCTGTCAGTGATAATAATGTGTTTTTTCCATCCTGAAGTGCAGAACTGGCTGCATGAAGGACCAACAATTACTGTTGCAGAAATGTGCTGGATTAGGTAGGCACTGGAAGATTCTGTTTCCATCCAAGATGCACAAGTGCACACAACTAAGTTCCCTGAAATAATGGACTAAATTCATTGCAGGAACAGGCAGTAAATATTTTCTGCATTGGGATCCAAATGGATAAATTAGAGTACTGTTTGCTTTTTACCTGTTTTCTGAAGATGACAAATGAACATAGCTGAAATCAAGTTTTTATAGGAGACACATATGTGGTGACATTTGTAGCCCATTGTGGCACATACTCAGTAAACTGACAGTTTTGTAAATAAGCACTTAGGAATGACCCCTGGAGTTCCCTGTTACACATCACAAGTAACTGGGTTGTGGTGCCATTCATTTGCTCATGTCTCAGAGCTGCACACCTGCTCCCTGTGGGTTAGCTGGGTGTCTCTCCATGCACAGCAGGTTCTGAGTCAAGCCTGCCTTTCAGAGATGCTGTGGGTGCTTCCCTGAGAGCTGCTGCAGGGCTCTCTGCTCTGAGCAGAGAGCAAGCAGAACCAGCACCTCCTCGTACCTCTGATCCCCTCACTGTGTTTGCCCAGGGCGTAGGGATCACAATGTTA
The DNA here is from genome assembly GCF_000695815.1 of Acanthisitta chloris. NCBI lineage: Eukaryota > Metazoa > Chordata > Aves > Passeriformes > Acanthisittidae > Acanthisitta > Acanthisitta chloris. The sequence continues at coordinate 27,774 of NW_008692923.1, read as the reverse complement.
ATGCTGAACACACTTTTGTTGCTTTCTGCTGCTGTGTGACTGCAGAGCCAGGTCAGACAGGGAGGCCAAGGTCAGCTCCATTCACTCACTGAACTTAACTACCAACAGCATCGTTTGGCAGCTTGGAACTGATGCTGCTTGTGCAGAACCATTCCAACCATGGCAGTGAGTGGCAATAGCAGCAGGGATCCATTTTGCACTCAGTGTGATCATAAGCCTCATCTTTTCATATGTGAACTGTAAAAAAACATACCCACCTAACCCCAGAGACAAGTGGAACTGCAAATATCCTGAACCAGTTCTGGCAAGGCAAATGTAAACCAGTGTGCAAAACTCAGACAGAGATGGGTTGTTGTTTGTGTACTGATTCACACCAGAAATGAATTTCTCTGTTTTTAAGAAAGCTTAAATAGTTATCTCAAAATTAAATGCTTTCCTTGCTCTTAAATGGGTTTTGATACCTTTGTAACACTTCATTATCAGATGTGTGAGTAAAAAAAATGCTTTGCTGAACTCATTTGAGCTCTAACCAATGTATTTTGGGTTGACTTGATTAAAATTGCCAGAGTTTAAACATTTTAGGTGTGTCACAAGAAATTATTTTAAGGAGAAAGGAGATAGCACAGCAATTTTTCTACAGCTGTGAGTTTTCTTTGTCACATGAATTAGTAGCTCCAGACCTGCAAGTGTGAATAGAAGAGCAGGTCTTTAGCTTCACTTGAAACTGAAGGCTGCAGAGGCTGCCCAGTTCTACCAGGAGACCTCATGACCTTTATGGTTTTGGCTGCACGTGGTCAGTGCTCTGTAGCTTTGTGGTTGTTGTAAACAGCAAACACAGGTGTTAGTGTTCTCTGGTCAGAGTTTTCCATTGCTGAGTTCTCCAATTTGAGTTTTGTCAGAGGCAGTGAACACTGCTTTCAAATCAAAGCACCTGGTTTTGTTAGCTGTGTGAGAGTTGCTGGGTGCAGTCTGAGCTTGTCTACTGATCTAGGCACATGAGGAAACCCACAGACAAGGATGCCTAGATTTTGAATCCCAAGAGACCACACAGGGAAAAGTAGTTGAGGTGGTGACATTTGTAGCCAAAGACTTGAGTGAGTTCCACACTGAAAACTTTGGCATTGAGGCTTATGTCCCCACAGACACGAGGGGATGGACAGGAGCATTGTCAGGCAAGATTTCTCACACTGGTTCCTGTCTGCTGACTTTTCAGTCACCGTGAGCTGGTTGTCAGCTTCCTTCAACCGTTGAAGGCACTCCAAAAGCTGAGTTACATGTCCCTGAAAAGGTGCAATCTTCTTCTCCTGACAAACAGGAAATTGCAACTTGTCCAACTGGATTTGAGAGCACAAAGAAGCAGAATCTGAGATGTGCTGCTGAAGGGGAAATTCAGCATCCTGTTACTGACAGGTCATATTAAATATGTGTAATGGTAATGGGGTAGTGACAGCTCCCTGGAGTGCAAACAGCTCTGAATCAGCAACAATGTTCTCTTGGACGTGTAAAAAGCAAGAGACACTTGACTTCTTGTCGTGGTATTTTCTCCCTGTCTTGGAAGATAATCAGGAGCACTTTGAAAATGCTTCACACAGACCTTGAGGAAAGGTGGAAATAGCAAGTGCCTTTCTTTGCCGAACACTGAGCTCTGATGCTGCAGAGCCCTCAGAGGGAGGTTGTCCCCAGCCTTCCAGATATCTGCCCCTGTTCCTTTCAAATATGTAAGTCTGCTGAGATCAGTGAATTATTCTCCAGCTCCTAGATTAACACAGACCTACCTCACCTCACGTGTGGTCCTCAGTTCCCAAGCCACAAGGGATATGCCCAGTTCAAAAGGGAAGAGATCTTGAGCAGAGGACAGTTTTATTCTGAAGTGAATATCTAGTTCAGAAGAGTTAGGTTTAGACCTCCTTCAGCAGAAAAATCCTTGTGTATAGTTATGTGCATACAAAGAGACCTTGAGGCAGCTAAGAACTAGAGTTAGGTGATCTTCAATGCAAGGAACAATTGATTTAAGCAAAATTAAATGGAATGCACAGTATGAAGCTTATTTTAGAGTTGTAGTTTTGCTAATGGAGAAGACTTCATGAAGGAGGCAGTTCTCCTTTAAGGGTCAAAGAAAACATAAGGAAAATAACAGTTTGTCATCACCTCAAGGCTCCTTCTTTGTAATTGTGCTGATCATCCTGTGAGCAGACCCTAAGTGCTTGCTATGCAGCAGTGATGCTGAGGCTGCTGGTGAACAGTTTTCTGTATTTATGCAATGCCTGATATTTGTTTGTCTCCTTGTGTTGATGAGTTGTGACTGGTCAGACAAGTCATATGGTGCTGTTTCTGTTCTCAGAGCAGAAACTGCACAAACTCTCATGTGTCAAATAGCTTTGCTAATAATGACTCTGGCAGCTTCCAGGCCAAGGTGTATGGAAACAGCCCATGCTCCTTTGGAAAATGAATATGAAAGGGGGAAAGGCTCAGCTGAAAAGAAAACAAACCTACAGCAGTCACACACAAGTATTTGTCTGTGGAGCTACACACAGGCATGTTTTTCTGTTCCTTGTCAAGCATATGCATGTGCTAGGCAGACAGCTCTGCTTCTGCCCTTGAAACAGGATTTCAGAGGAGCTTTTCGTGTTCGCTTTACTTCACGTGGTTGATCAGTTTAATTTTTGTTATTATTGTTTCAATTTTTGTGGTTATGGATCTGCATCACGTTTTGAGTCTCAGACCTTACAGCAGAGCTCTGGCCTCTCTCTCTGATGTGCTGAGCACTTCTATTGCTCAGGGAGAGAGCACTCCCTCCAGAGGACCTGAACCACAGAAAAAGGTGTGCTTGCTTTCCCACCACATCTGAGTATTGAAGTCTTTCTGTCTCAGCACTGCTGAGGAGTGCTGGTTCCACAATAAGCACTGGTCTGTCTCAAATCCTGCAGAGTCTCAGACACCTTTCTGAAAAGCTGACACTTCCCCCATTACTTTCAGGAAGGTTATCTTTGTCCCTGAGCCACAACATCTGTAAAAATTAAAAGGTGTTTTGTAGGATCTCACCAAAGATGAAAGTACTTCCCTCAGAAGGACCAAGGAAGATTTATTCACTGCCAGACCAAGGCAATAAAGTTGTGGCTCTCATTTTCACTCAAGTTGCTCCCTCTGACAGATGTTTTGACCAAGGGCATCACTGTCTGAACTGTTATAGAAACTTATTGGTTGCACTCAGTTGCCCACCTGGCTGAAGGTTTGGGAGGACACTGCACCATAGGATTGTATGCAGACCTCAAAGAGCCTGTGGGGAAGGTAATAGAGAGGCTGAGGGATGGATAACTAAACTGGTTAGCCAAAAAGAGAGACAGGAAAGTGATCCATGTACTGTGCAACAAATCCTCCTCCCATCAGTGAACAATGGCATGTGATACACCAGGGGGAGAATGCTGAAGGGAAGCATGAGGAGTCCCTTTCTCCCTTTTCCACCTGTACTTCCCTTGGGCTGCTATAGCAACAGTGACCATCCTTAGTGGTTATTTCTGGGTGTTGGTGTCTCTATGAGGGTAAGACTTCTCTGAGCAAGGTGCAGGGAATTGCAGGCTGAGCAGTCTCCAAGTGGAAGGGATCAAATGGCAAAGAAAAAAGAAGGTAAAACTAAAACACTTCACAAAACACATTAAAACAGACATGAGAGTTGGACTAGATAACCTGGGTTGAAGCAGATGATCTTTAAAGGTCCTTTCTGACCCAAACTTGTCTATGATTCTATGGTAAAAAATTCAGAATTATTTCCTTTATACTACACTTATTTAAACTTTAAAAACTGGAACTAGAGAGAAGCAGTGTGTTGTACTGTGATGAGTACAGCCCAGAAATGAGAAGACATTTAAGCATCCTTCTACAGTCACATTCTACTTGAAAGCAACTGAGATTTTAAAGTATTTAGTGTACAATTATATCACATTTTCCTGAAAATACCAGGAATTCATTTTTCCTATCCTAATAAATCCATACTGAAAGGAGAAGAAAGTTAATACCCTTAGACAACAGAAAATCTAGTTAGGGGTTTGCACACTTGTTTTTGTCATCACAGGAAATAAACTTTCAGGATTTTTCTTTTATTTTTTTCTCATTTTAAATCTTTGATACTTAATGCTTCTTTTGGAAGGTGTATTGCTATATCTGAACCATAACCATGGAGTATATGACCATTCTAATCCCTTCTGGTTGTGCTTCCACCAGCTGTTGGACATTTGAGTGCCGAGAGGTTTGTGCAATGAAAATGGTTGTTAGTGACACTGAGCTCCCAGATATTGACCTGAGCCATGCACAGTTCCTCTGCTGGACACAGCACAGATTCACAGGATTCTAGCACCACAGGACTTACAAAGATTCTCCTCCAAGGTCATGGTCACAGTGGATTGTCACCGGGTCAGGTCAGCCAAGTTATGAAACTCTACAGTAATGGGGATTTCACAAACTGCTTCAGTGCTGCAATACCCACCTGGTGAAAGAGTCTCTCCTGGTATCTACTCTGAGCCTCCCTTGTCACTCCTTATGCTTGTTGTCCCTTCTGTATCACCTGATACTAGAGTAGCTCATCTCTCAACTTTGTAGCTACCTTACAGTGGTTTATAATAGCTCATTTAGATCATCTTTGCTCATTTTCACCAGGTTAGAGAAGCCAATCTCTCTCATCCTCTTCTACATCTCACCCTACTTACTAACCTCCAGTTAAATCCTCTTCAGTTTCACCTCAGCTCAGCAGGGAGGCCCAAGACTAGATGAAATACTGCAGATGCAACCTCAGCACGAGCAAACACAGGCCAAGAGTGCAGGATCTGCAGAGCAGATTGATGTTGCCTGGCCATGCATCAGCTCAGCCTGCAGTTTGCCTTGCCCACGGGGAGTGACCTGACCCTGCTCAGGTTCCCTGTCATCATGACTGATCCTGGCTCACCTGTCTGCCAGTCTGTGCCACTGCATGGAGCTGCTGCTCCTGCTGCACACAGCTGAGGTGCTCCCTGTGGAGTGTTCTCAGTCTGTGCTGGTCCAGCTCCTCAGTGTGTCAGCACCTGCTCTTTGTGTGGCAATTGGCACTCCAATTGGCACTCCAAAACCCTCCAGGTCTTGGATGACTGTGGCCAAATATTAAGGGCCCCAGCCCCAGCTTCTAGTGTGCTCTCCTGGTTGCTGACCACCAGTCAAGCACCAAACCACTGACTACTGCCCCCTGAGCCTGACATATCTGCTGTTGGCAACACACCTAACAGTCTGCATCGTTTCCTGTGTTCTTCAGAGCTTTTGGTGCAAGATTAGTTTGCTCTCAATTAAAGTTAGCTGATGGGGAAAGAAATGACAAGTGGGTGCCATGCCTATTCAAAAATAGCAGCCTCTTAATGCAAGACAGGCAGGACCAGGCCCTTCCTTGGTGAAGCTAATGGGAAATGTGTAAGGAAATGACTGTGGAACTGAGCTATCGTGTCATTGTGGCTAAACAAGCCACAGCTCTTCTGCCAAGCTGTGCTGTGTGGAACACATTAAGTCAAACCACCAGTTAAACCACAGTTCCTTGATGGTGATTTTTCTTATGCATAGTTTCATAGTGGTTTGAGCTAATGGATTTTCCTTAACAAATGGATTCTACCAGGGTGTGCACTCTGGCACTCAGCTGGTGAGTAGTAATGCAGTAAGACAAGGTAATGAAATAGGTTTTGGCTTTGTAAGTATGAAATATGTAAGGATGGATGTTGGCCTTGTTATCAAAAGCTTTATTCAGGAGATCAGGTACAATTGCTTTTGGTGGTGCCTTGGCTTGCTCCAGCAGCCTTAGGAGGGGTTGAAAGTAGGAAATGTTATCTTGGGAGGGTTTTAATAACAAACTGGAGAGTCAGAGTTGCCATTCGACAGAGTCAGAGACATAATCAGCCTCGTGCAACAACTGCTGCAGTGGCAGAACTGGTCTCAAGTATTTTGAAAGTTAGCAGTGCTGCTTTCACTTCTTTTATTTGTCACATACTTAAGGGCAAAGCTACTGTGAGATATGTTCTCTGCAAACAAAAGTAATTCTCTGTCTGTTCCCATGTTTGACCTATTCATCAGCTGATTACTTTGGTATACATCTTGGTATTTATTTGTGTATTACCTGTACTGAACCTGATCTCGTGTTTGCTCTCCTGTTCATGACATGGATTTTATTCTGTTTCAATACTGGAGTATTCCAACCACATTTCTCTAAGAACAACACTCAGAGTCATTGTTTGTCTCTTCTGAGACATGATTAGGATATTTTCCAGGAGAGTGATGAGGTTTAACAATGCATTTTCAGTGTGACCTAAGATGACTGGTGAAAACATGTCCCAGCCTTGTCCAAGCACTGGTTCTGAAGCTCTCGTGCAGCAGTGCTGTGGTCACACCTTAGGAGAGTAACACCTCCTCAGGGCTTTGCTAATGCCATTGTGCCACAGCTGGCATGACTGACTTGCTTACTAGAGATGGAGACTTGGAGAAGGAAGGTAACTCCAGGATATAACTGCTGGGTAGACTTGGCCGAGTAATTCAGCTTTAGGTGTCCCAGCACACTTGTCTTGCTGCTTGGGATCCATCTCTTTGAAGTTAGCAAAACCATACTCCTATCCTCCCATCCCCAACGAGGACACAAGGATGGACAGGAAGGACAGACAGGTTGTTGTAACCATGCTGAGTTCTTGTTCCTGTACAAACTTTGCCATCTTTTTTGGTCTTTTGCTGAAATAATTCTTTCTTGCTAGTTTTGAATGATTTTTTGGCTCGTATGTAAGTATATTTTTATTTCTTTTATTTCTTTAAGATCTACCGCCCTATTTTTAAATAAATAGCTTTAAAATGCTCTTGAGCTAACTCTTTCTTTTCTTTGTAGGACTGTTACTGGTATTTTTTGTGCCTTAGAAGTTTTGCCAGTAGAGTTCGCAGAGCTCAAGTTACCCTGATTCATATGCAAAGATTCAGGGGAGCTGGAATGAGCTTCACAACCAAATGTTTGGAGCTGGGAATCTCCTGAACAGGCTTCTACAACACGTGGAAATTGTTAGTGAAGCCAAATGATCTAAGGAGTTGAGTCCATTAGCTATTTTGCAGCTCTTTAGTAAAAAGGAGAAGAAATCACTCAGCACATTCGTTCATTATTGCAGTGGGAGAAGGATCCCTGTGTGCTGGTCTGACTGGCTGTGCTGTGCCATCTGTGCCTGTAACAGTGATCACAGGCAGCACAGAGCACATGCCATCTGTAGTCAGATCTCTAGTAACAATTAGGTAATAATAATCCCCAAGAAATCACTTGTTAACTGTGATAATTGATTAAATGTAATTATTTCACATAATAAACTCTAATCAATGTTTTACAATGCTGATAATGTCTCTTTTTTCCCCCCATTTTTTCCCCTAGCAAATTCCCCAGCACGTCTGAGCAGCTGTGCAGGAAAATTGCTGATTTTCCTGGGTTAATGACTGATTTTCTACCACTCAAAACCCAAGACATGATCTGCCAGGTTTAAAATCAATTTTTGTTTCTTTTCTGATGAACAAGATACAATTCAAATATAAATTAAAACTTGGAAAAATTAATTGCTTCAGAGTAACTTGTAGGTTTAAGGATGAATAAAGATTAATTATTCAAGTAAAAATTCCCTTGCAATGCACTCAGTGGGTTGTGCTGCAGCAAAGGTGTTTCCACACAGAACTGGTGACAAGAAATAACCCCAAGGTGATCAGTCGATTTGTTTGCAGCTCCTGTACAAAGGCTCCAGTTCTGCAAGGATTTAGGTGCTAAACCAGCTGAAGAAGTTCATCCCTTGATTGATCCAGTTTGTGTCTGAATTCTAGCTTCAGGTGTGAGTCTCAGTGCTCTAGTGACCTGAATCCTTACACTCGTTTCTGCACAGATGAGTAGGATCTTGTGCTCTTATGGCATATTCATTTACTTAAAGCCAAACTCAAGCGTCAGCATTTGTGAGATGAGGAGCTGCACCTGAACAGCATCTGTACAACCTATGTCTGAACAAACAGTGCCCTGAAAGGTGTTCAGACTTGCATCTCCAAGAACTAGACCAAGTATTACATTTATATAATACACTATGACAGTAAAGAGGAGAAAAAGAATCTTGGTTCAGTTACTATGACAATATGAATCTCTTCCGTGTGACTAATGCAGTTAGAGCACATTCACAGCTTTAAAAACCTCTTTGGTTTTCTTCATTTTAATTATTAGAGATGTATTACAGAAGGAAATGTGAGACTCACGATCCATCTTGCAGCAGGCAGCAAACAGCTCATAGAATCACAGAACTGTCAAGTTTGGAGGAGACATCTAAGGTCATCCATTCCAATCATTAACCTGTCACTGCTGAAACCCCTAAACCCTAAACCAGATCCTCCAGTGTCACATCCAGACACCTCTTCAACACCTCCAGGGATGGTGACTCCACCACCTCCCTGGGCAATATCCCAGTGCCTCAACACCCTCACAGGGAAAACATTTCTCCTCACATCCAATCTGACTCTGCCCTGGCTCAGCTCAAGGCCATTCCCTCTAGTCCTCTCCCTCAGTCGTGGCAGGACAGACCTGCAGGTTTCTGTTGGAGATGACATCTCCAGCTCATCTAGTCCATGATCACTGCTCAAGCAGCATCAGGTGGACCCAGCTGTGTCCAGTCAGGTTGTTCACCTATGGAAGCTCCACAGCTGTGTGGGCAAACTGTTCTTGTGTTTGGCTACCCTCACACTAAAACACACTATTCTTGTGTTCATCTTCATTCACTCCATTAGGCTTTTATACTCTCTGATAACATCCCCTGAGCCCTTTGTTCCCCAGGCTGAAGAGTCTCAGCCTCCCCCGGCAAATCTAGAGAGAAAAATAGAAGAATGTGTAGAGGATCAGAGATCAGAACTGAACTAATTTTCTTCTTTAAATCAAGTTTCTCTAGAATAAATATATTCATGTAGAGTTTGGATATTTTGTTTTACACTTTGTCAATGAAAATACCTGTAAGTCAGCCCAACTGACATGGCTCAAAACCCAAACTTCAACTCTCTTTTGCAGACATCTGTTTTCAGGTTTTGTTGTTCTGTAAGATGAATTTATAATCTTACAACTGAGCTCTCTGGTTCTCACCCATTGGCTCCTGAACACAGAGCAAGAACTAGGTAGAGTAGGAGGAAGGTATTACTCTTAATATGCTTGGGATGAGCTGATTTGGTCAGAAAATCTTATCCTGGTTTGCTGCCCCATAGAGGCCCAAAAGAATGTGTTGACCAGAATATTTAATGTTTTTGCAACATAAAATTCATGTGTCTGAAACCGTAAATGTTGATTGTGTCATTCAGGAAACAATTGTCACGTGTTTATACACAAACATTACTTGCGTGAAGTCCTAGGGCAATGGAAATCACATTTATTGCTTCTTTCCTGTAAGTAACCACTTGGTCCTGAACTGATCCCACATCTCATTTATGTCTGAACTTGCATTTTTAGCCCATTTCCTGTTGACTTTCAACTTCAGTGATAAATACAAGCTTTGCTGGAGAAGATTTTCATTGTACATTTAGGAATGAGGAGACCTGACATTCCCCAGACTCACATCCATCTGCTCTGTGTTTTCCTGGGGTGTCCCACGAGTTTTTTTAAGCTTTCAGTGTTACTCTGCAGATGCTAACTGCTTTCTAGCTAATATTTTTGGTGCACAGATGCCACAGAAATGCTAACACAATGATATCATTTCCAGTGCTTTTCAGTTCAGTGCAAATAATTCCTACACTGTGCTTGATCTGGTTTTCACTCAGTGTTATTTGTTCCTTCTGCTTTCATGGATGTGCACAATAAAGGGGAATAAAACATAGCAATGGGAATGATACACAGCAAATGTTGATGTAGGTTCCCATTTTTCTCCATTTTGATTTTAAAATGTACATAAATATTATTGCTTGTGGTTTAAATTCAGTCCCAGAAATTAACTACCTGATGGGTTTGTTATTGGAGCTCACACTAAAGTCTGTCCCAGCATCATTATCCTAAGGTAAACATAGCAGCCAGCAAAGCAAACACTCAGCAATGATTGTAACCCCAAGCAAAGAGGGCTGTGACCTCATGATCAGGGTCCTTCTCCAGACAACACAGAGCACTGCACTGCAAGAGGATGAGGTGAGACAGAGATGTTTGAGGAAGCTTGGAGGGTTTTAGAGAAAGCTTTGGCTGTTCAGCTGTGTCAAGTACCAGAGCACAGCACAGCTGGGGTACCAATGTGTTTAGAACAAGTTACCTGTTTTCTTACAGCTACAGTGAAATGCCTTATATACTCCAGAGAAGACAGGAAACACTGAGTGCTTTTCTACACTGCAAAACACTCTGGTTCAGCAATCTGGCACCAGGAGGTATGAGCCCTTTCTCCAGCAGCACAAGCCAGGAGAATTAGTAACGTGCCTGACAGGAATATGTGAGGAATAAAAACTCCTTCCATTTCTGTGCAGCATCACTAGTGCTATAGATGACACAAGAGAGCTCTGCCCTTGCTGTCGACTTGCACTTCCATCAGCATCTGTGCAGCACTTGAGTTTAACAGCTAGAAAGGAACAGGTGCACACCACTTCCAGAATAAGCCTTTACCCACCACAGAAACTGCTGATCACCTTACTCAGACTCAGACACCTGATTCTCTGGGCCTACAACTGCAAGGTGAGGCACACATTTTCCAGGGAGACCCACAGTTCAGCACAGCATGTGCTGCAAATGATTGCTTTGCTTTGTGAGATGGGTAATGTCAGAAGGACCCAACCAGCCCCAGGAAGAATGATTCACCTGGATACTGTCTTAGGTGTGATTTATGTACCCCAGAGCTTAGACTAGTCATTATGGGGTCTGCAAGAGGTGGCTCTCTGTTTTGATAGCTTTACTGTTGGTTTGCATTAACATAGGTAACACAAATACTGAAACACTGATGCCATTTTCAGACTTTCTAGGAGAAGTATTGCAAAGCTGTGATTAATAACACTGTAGCTACCTATCTGGTTTTAATTTTGGAGGCAAACCTTTATTCCATTAATAAGGTGGATCAGAATACATTAGAGCTTGCATTTGCTCATTCTTTTCCCTTAAAGTCATTAAGAATGTGCTGGATTTGACTCTTAAACATCTCCTTGTGGATGCCACGAGCAGGTTGTGAGCTGAGAGATGGCAAGAGGTGGATTGTTGTTCAGTACAGAGGGAAGGAGAGGTGAATAGGCTGACCAAGACAGGGGGTTAGCAGAATAAATTGGAATAAACCAGGCAGTGGATACCACTGGGTAATGCTCAGTCCAGGACCAAACCTCAGACAAGCAACAGGAGGCTACAGTGGAGGGTGTTTACCTTCTTTATACCATGGAAAAGAAAACAGCAGGAAGAGTTTCCTGTGGTGGCACTGAGAGCTCATTTGCCATTGTCAAGCAGGTCAGTTCACACAGAAAATCTCTGCCCCAATTTTTGGGTGCCAGAAGGGGCAGAGGCTGGTGCCCTGTGCTCTTAGAGTGCACATGGGACTGTTTCAGCTGCAAAGGCTTTTCCACAGCCTTTCCAAAGTGAGGGAGGGAGATGGTAGGGGGAACAAACTGCTGAGAGGAAGTAAATGTGTCTTCAGACAAAAGGATCTCAAAGTTTCAGAAGCAGGATGCCTTCCTTAAAATAAGATGAGTGATGACATGATTCCTCAGAAGCAGAAAAAGAGAGAAACAAAAAGTGCATTTTGAGGCTAATTTCCCTGGGCCATTTTCCTGTTCAGTTTTCAAAACTAGTCCTGAAGATCAGCAGTGATGCTGCAGAGCTTCCATAAAATTATGGTGCTAAAATCACAGCATTGATCTGCCTCAGGGGACAAATTCACAACCCTTGTAGAAAAATAGTAAAACACCGAAGTCAAGAAGGCAATCACAGTCACAGCTGCCAGGGAGAGACAACTTTCTACAAAGCAATCGTTGGTCACAGTACATTTTTTTCATGCATTATTGTATAACATGCCATGCATTCCCTGCCTGAGGATGGGATGATCTTCAGGGCAGTCACACCACACACCTGCCAGGAAATGTCTGCTGCAACTTCAAAAGAAACACTTCTCAAAAAAAGCTACAGATATTGAAGACTCTTTTTCCTTTAGTCCTTCCCCTTTCACAAAATCAGACTCTCAGATGGATCTACTACAAATCCACAGACTAAATGATTAGTCTGGTTCTGTATTCCTTCCCTGGCCACTTTGCCTTGTTCTTCCATGCTTCTTCCCCACAAAACTAACATGCAACTCATTTGCATCTTACACATCTATTGCAACAATAGAGTTTGAGAATAATCCGCAGGAAATGTGGGTGAGGATTTATACACCAGTTCTGGGGCAGTTTTTAAGGTAAGTAGTACATTGCAAAAAAATACAGATGTTTTGATTCAAAAACTGGAGGAAACCTAAAAGCCCAAAGGCATTTCGGAAGCTAAGAGCTAAGAGCCGAGGCTGCAATGGAAGTCAAGCTTTGAGATGCCAAATCTCAGCCATCCCCTTGCAGGAGTGGCCCAAGAGGCAGAGCTGGACCTGTGCAATGGTGGTGACTTACAGGGCATACAGGAATGTCTGTCTGTCCCCTTCAGTCAGAGTTTCAGGGCTCTCTGTGTCAGGAGAAACTACTGGTGGAGTCAGACACTTGTTTTACACTATCCTTTGTATAAGCAGAAAAAGCTCATATTGCTCAATCCCCCTAAACTCCACAGCAAAGTCAGTAGGATGCATTGCTGTGTCATCAGTTGCAAGCATTTCTCCACTTCTGCCACAAGACTTCGGTCTCCTTTCAGGAGTGTTTTGAACTGCTTTGTACACTCTTTGTTCTGATGCTCTCACCAGCATCCAGTCCTGGGGCAGTCCTGGCAGACAACAGGCTGTCCATGAGCCACTACTGTGCCCTGGGGGCCCTGGAGGACAACAGGCTGTCCATGAGCCACAGTGTGTCCCTGTAGCTAAGAAGACCAATGGAATCCTGGGATGAATTGGGAAGAGCATTGCCAGCAGGTCAGGGAGGTGATCCTGCCTCTCTACTCAGCCCTGGTGAGGCCACACCTGGAGGATTGTGTCCAGTTCTGGGCTCCTCAGGATCAGAGGGACATGGAGCTCCTGGAGCAGGTCCAGGGGAGGGCAAGGAAGATGCTGAAGGGACTGGAGCACCTCAGTGATGAGGAAAGGCTGAGGGAGTTGGAGCAGTTCAGCCTTGAGAAGAGATAACTGAGAGGGTCCTCAGTAACAGATTCAAGACCATAAACAGAAAGTGCCAAGAGGATGATTAGATTCTGCTCAGTGAGGCAAACCAAGAAAACAAGAGGCAATAGCAAAAGCTCATGCCCAGAAGTTCCACCCTAGCCTAGGTTAGGGTATTGGCATCCAATCTGTTGATCTTGATTTTCCCCATGCTCTCCAAGATAGTTCTCCTTGCAGATAAATACTTCTCTGTCTCTATGCAGGTTGTAGAGAACTTTCACAGAAGGATTATAGGAAGGAATAATGGCTCTTACAGGATGATGGCTGGCAGAAAGGCCTCAGAGATCACAATCAAGGCATTAACTTCACTGATTTGACAATTTAGAATACTTTCCCTCCTCTACATTAGTGTTCTGATTTGAAGCAACAGTGCAGTTTCGAGGGACTATTTCCTTGATTGTCCCTTTGTATCAGTTTGATTGGCAAAGCAGTTTTGTTGCACAAATGAGACTCCTCTCAGAGAAATGAAAGCTTGAATCTCTATTCTAGATGGGTGTCTTCATATCAAAACCACAACAGGATAACACAGTCCTCTCTGGGAATGGTAGAGAATGATAAGGGAGCAAAACAAACCCGCAGATGGAAAAGCCTGGAGCCTGTCTAGCAACACACCTACAGAATCTGACTTCCCTCTGGAGAGCCCGTTCTTCCAGGTGGGGACTGCCACAGTAATCTCCTGCACAGCTGCTTCACAGATTCTTCCTTTGAACCCAGACAGGTACCTCTGAGGACCAGCAAAGAGGATTTCGCTATCAGGTCCTACACTGTGGTTTTCTCTCACGATTTGTGGCTTAATGTTCTGATTTTTGAAATTGCTCATTTTCTTACCCTCTGGATGAGCTAAAATCTCATGCAAAATTCAAACAAGATTGATTACAAGACTCATCAAGTTTAGGACACTGAGGCCAAGCTGCAAAATAAAATCAATGCCAGTTGCTGCCTCTCATAATCTGTTTACTTCCTGACTGTGGGATGATATTAAAAAGCTTCATCTCCGAGTAATCTTATTGGCCTTTGCATTTATGCTATGGCTACCAGGATTAGCTCTGAAAGCAGTTACATATTACCTGTGATATAAACAAGTAGATTAGTGGATGCTCCTTTGGACTGAAGCTGTTATTTTCTTTGCGGTTTATGTACTGGATTCCAGGAGCAGAACATATCCTCTGGCACGGGTCAGATGCTTGTCACACAGGCAGGTGTTCTGCAAAGGGCCTACTCTTCTCATCAGAGGCCTTTTAGAACTCTTTTTGGGTGAAAATTCGCTTCTCCCTGGATTTTCTGCTGCAAACTCTCTGAACACCTGGTGCCAGTGCAGTTTGTCCACCAGCACACACCAGAAAGCACAAGGAAAGGAACAGGCAGCAAGCTGGCATGGTTTTCACCCACTCTGTTTGAATAGCTGGAATGTGGGGCCACTTTCAGTCTGAACTTTATCCATGCTAAGTAGGTTTTCTTGGAGACACTAGCTTTCCATGAAGAACACAATCCAAGAGCTCAGGAAGCTACTGTTTGACTAAAGATGACAAGGAACACTTGCTGACCTTGGGACATAGGACATGGTACATGCACAGGGTATTTCAAACAGATACAGTGAGCCCTTTCTTACTGCTTCCTTCTGTTAGCCAGCAGAGCTGTACTGTGCAGCCCAAGGCACGAGGTGATGTATGAGCATTCGGTTCCTGTGACAAGGTCTGTTCCTCAGAGAATAGCTATTTTTCCACAATGCTGAGCACTCATCCTTTTGCCACTTCCTTAGCCCAGATCGCTGAGGTTATTTTGAGATCAATTTTCATCTCCTATTCAAATCATATGGCTGCTGGTTCAGATCCAGCTTGGGTCAGTAACTCTGCCATATACATGAAACAGGTTCTTGGCCTGGGTCAGTTGTGCCTGCTGAAGAGGTTGTCGTGTTACAGGGAAATAGCTGCAGTTCCTTTGGCATCCTTCCTGCCAGCATCGCTAGAGACAGCACTGCAGAGCTGCACAGGATGATCCCTTCCGTTGGGACTGTGAATTGTGGCACTGTGGAAAAAACTGATAGGTCTTCCACTGGAAAAATGAAAGAGTTAATCTACATCCTAATAACATTCGTGTTTGCTTACAGATGCAAAACATCTTTACTTAAATTATATACATAACAATAGTGACTCCTCAGCCATGAAAAATCATTAAGGAAAATTAGAACTACTGTAAAATAAAAAGAAGTACTTAAAAACCTCTAACATTAGCAATGTTTCTCTGTTTAAAATCACAGAGTCACAGAACCATCAAGGTTGGAGGAGACCTCTAAGAATATCGAGTCCAACCATTAACGTGTCACTGCTGGAACCCCTAAACCCTAAACCAGATCCTCCAGTGCCACATCCAGACACCTCTTAAATATCCCCAGGGATGGTGACTCCTCCACCTCTCTGGGCAATATCCCAGTGCCTCAACACCCTCACAGGGAAAACATTTCTCCTCACATCCAATCTGAGTCTCAGATTATGTCTCCTTCCTTGCTTTAAAAAAACCCCTGCATCTCCACTGCTATTTTAGTTCCAACCAGGTACAGTGACAAGCAAGGTCTGACTGGTTTGTGTCCCACAGGTGATTAGCTAGTTAATGCTGACAGATTCTGTTGTGTGATTGCCTTTAAACTGGAGGGGTTTCTGGATGGCACTTGCCTCGGCAGCAGGGAAGCCCTTTTCATCAGGTTCATGCCTCGAATTAAACCTGGGGACTTTTCTCCTATTCTAATGTGTATTTTCAGCACATATTTTAACCTCCCACTGAGGCGTGTAGCTTTGCTTTCGTGACATTTGACAGCAGGGACAGAAGGTTGCTAACCTCTTCCTAGAGCTGAGTCCAACATCAGGCTGTGATAGCAGCAGTCTGCCCGAGGGCACAGCTGGCACAGCTGGCACCCAGCCCTGCCCCCATGGGAGTGTGGATGCCCTTGTGGTAATAATGAGCTGAGGCCAATCCTGCAGGTGGTTCCTCCAAGCACCAGTGCTTGGGCTGCCAGGGTGGTTTGGCTCACCCCGTGCCCAAGAGCCATCCTAGGGCACTAGCAGCATCAGCCTGGGTGCAGACAGTGTCCTAGCTGGGAGGAAGGGATTCCTGCCCACAAAGCACACTGGCAGGATGGCACACTGGCAGGCTGGGTGAGATCTGGGAGCCAGAGCTGTGCTGTG
>NW_008692923.1:9526-11309 GCF_000695815.1 Acanthisitta chloris | reverse complement strand
CAGCCACTCACCCTCCAGGCTGTCTCCAAGCTCCAGGCTGAAGCAGCCCCAGGGCCACCCAAAGATGCCCACGGGGCTTGGATGTGCTGTACTGCTGGGGAAGAGTATTCCCACTCTGCTCGTTGATGCAGCTAACTGTGCAGGTGTTCAGCTCTCTCCCAGACCCACCTCTCAGCCCTGTCAGGTCCCTCTGGGTGGCATCCCTGTCCTCCAACATGTTGACCACACCACACCACTGCTGAGGGAGCACCCAGTCCCACTGCCCATGCCACTGACAGCAGTGTTGAACAGTGCTGGTCCCAGACCCAAGCCCTGAGGAACATCACTCATCTCTGCCCTCACTTGGACACCAAGCCATTGGCCACAACCCTGAGTGTGACCGTCCAGCTAATTCCTTATCCACCAACACGTTTATCACCATGGAATTTTATGAATTTGTAGTAATTACTTAACAAATGAGAGCACTGGACTTATTTAAGTGGATATTACTGGGCAAACGCAGGTCTCAGAGTGTTTCTCTTCCCTTCACCATCGAGTTGCAGCACCCCCCGCGTCTCACTGCATGACTGGTCACATCATTAGCTGTTTTAACAAAGAAGTGACATGCATAAATGCTGTAATTCCTGCCTCAATGAGCTTGTGAATGAGTCTCTGATGGGAATGTAACTAGGGCTTGACAGAACAATAGACCTGAGGAAAAACCAGTGAGATACAGGGCACAACAGGATGGGTAATTTCTGAAGGCAAACTAAAATGAATATGCAGAACGTGGGGCTGCCTGGGGATTTTACACGCTGGTTAGCACGGAGAAAGCACTGTGATTTGGGGAGCGTGGAGGAAAGCACACAAACCATTTTCAAACCCAACAAAGAGGCAGAATGACAGCTGACATCATTGGCATGGGCTGGGCAGGGCTGGGGTGAGGAGAGGCTGTCCCCCAGCAGCCCCCCACAACCTACAGCAAAGCAAACCATGGACACACACTGCCTACTGACAGCCCCTGTGTCTCAGAGCTGGAAAGGCCCTCGGAGAGAGTATGAAGTGGCTGCATTCCTAATTCAGGCATCCTCGGTAATCCCATAATTACACAGGATGGATGCAGAGTCCTGTGCCTCTGAATAATGCAGGACAGCCACAATTTCCCCTGCAGGCAGAGACACAGGAGTGTAAAGATCAGTTCAGAGCTCAGCACACACTGTCCCCTTCAGCTGTGCTCAGAGGCTGATCCCTCTCCTAGGTGTTGTACCACACTGTGCTGCTCTGAGGTTGAAACACACTAAAGGTGTCACTGGGACAGGGAGTTTGTCCTCGTGTGACACCACCTCTCTCTGCACTCCTGTCTGTGCTGGGTGATGTGTCTGAGGTTCTATGAGAGCATTCCCACTTTCCTCATCTCAGAACATCCACATCCTTAGCTCACATGACCAAGCAGCTCCCAGTACCTAGGCGAGAGCAGCCTGAGTGTGGCTTTGCACTGTTTACTCAGGAACACTGTCTTCACACGAATTTCTGTCTGTTCTGACAAAACCACTCCTCCAGGTGAATTGAAACTGATTGCATGAATATTCACAGGCAAAGAAAAAGCGTTAGTCTATACCTGACAGGATTGCGCAGACTTGTTTGCAAATAGATTTTCCTGAGTATTAACCCACTTCTTCTTGAGAAGATAAAATCATCACTTTTTTTGATCTCTACTTGTCTGACATTCCCTATGTGCATTTCCACTGATGTGTTCCTCGTCACCATGGCCATCACTGTGCTATGCTGTGCAGTACTGGCAGTG
>NW_008692923.1:0-9516 GCF_000695815.1 Acanthisitta chloris | reverse complement strand
TTCCTGCTTCACACAGAAAACTTATGTCAAATGACTTGCTGAAGGATGTTCCGAGTGTTTGGAGCAGAACAAGGAACTGAACTCAGATTTCCTGCTTTCCCTGCCAGTGACATCTCCTCAGCTTTCTTCCTGTCACTTTTTTCTGCCAAGGGAAAATTAGAAAAGTGCATTTTTATCTTGCTGTCCTCTCAAAGATGAAGTTTTAAACCACAACAGTTCTCTGTGTGCAGACTTTTTCCAGAGCCAGCACCAGGCAGTATAGGGAACAGGTGTGCATGGGAAATACTGGATAGTACATGTTGCAAGGAAGGGAGGAGGTGCTGAGATTTAAAGGCAAGAGGTGGTATGGAAAGAGCCAGAGGTGACTAAACCAAGAAAGGAGAGGATGTAGCACTGCACTGAGCAGCTTTTGCATGGGAAACTAAACCATCATTGGCCACAAGCAGGAATCACTGGAATTCAGGGTTCATTCCCTGTGGGATGCACACAATTATTTGCTAGGAAGTGAAGTGCTCTTCTGAGGCACTGATTAACTGAGGGTGCTAAGCCAGTGCTTTTGTGCTAGCTCTGTGAAGAGGAAAGAGAGCCAGTGGTACATATTCTTCCCTACCTCCCTACCTCCCTACCTCCCTACCTCCCTACCTCCCTACCTCCCTACCTCCCTACCTCCCTACCTCCCTACCTCCCTACCTCCCTACCTCCCTACCTCCCTACCTCCCTACCTCCCTACCTCCCTACCTCCCTACCTCCCTACCTCCCTACCTCCCTACCTCCCTACCTCCCTACCTCCCTACCTCCCTACCTCCCTACCTCCCTACCTCCCTACCTCCCTACCTCCCTACCTCCCTACCTCCCTACCTCCCTACCTCCTTCCCTCAAAGTCACTGTTGCTCAAGTAAGAGTTTGTGCTTAGCCTGTAATTCACTGTGTTTTCCTCTTTCAGCCCTCTGGGTTATAGCAAGACCTGAGAACCTTTGGTAACTTGTTTCTGACACCTTCCAGTCCGTCCTGTGACTGCAAAAAGAAAGTTTAGTTCAAAGCAAAGAGAAGGTGCTCTCCAGTACCCACAGCTTGTTCACACCACAGAAGCAGATTAGGACAGAAAAGTCAGAACTAGTTTCCTCGGCAGGTTAGAAGATGTGTGTGCAAGGAAATAGTGCTAACCCGTGCTGCCAGCAGTGACTCCCCCAGAACCACAGAAAATAACGAGTTTGGAGTCACAACATAGCTACATGTGCAAAAGTTGTCATGTCACACTGCATTGTATTTAAACACTCTTTTTCCCAAAGAAATACAGGAACAGAATTCAGCATTGTAAACAAATGAGTCACTACTCCTTGGTTCTTTTGTAGTAAACCCATCAAATACCACAAGCATTTGTCTTGCCTCTAAAGTGCTCCTCAGGATCTCTGACAAGTGACAGGAATGTATGGATTGATAGCAGACAGCAGAATCCCTTTTTCCCATGAGTAGCTACAGGAATAGTTTGTAGGACAGAAACATCTTACACAAATGGCAAAGGTTAATCTAAAGTATTAAAAAAGTAAGATTTTGTTTTGTTTCTCCTCACATACAAACTCTGCAAATGTTAAAGAATCCTTTAAACTGAGCCAAAATAATGAAGGGATGAATTTTTTTCACAGGGAAATATTTGGGAATTTGATGAACACAAAACCTAACCCATATCAGAACTTGCCTCCTTTGGCTCTTGCCTCCTTTGATCACTGAGTGATTTGTGCCTAACTTGATGGGTTTAATATTGCATAGATTGTTTGTACAAGCTCACAGGAATTCAACTGCATGAGCTGCAGTGAACAGATGCGTTTGACTCTGCAATGCTGATGCGAGTGCTCATCAATAAGGGCGTAGATTTATTCCCGAAAAGTCCATTCTGGCATTTGTTTTGTTAGACACAATTAAAGTAAGACTTGCCTTTCACTTTGAGGCCAGTGAGGGAGTTGGTGTGTGGTTTAGATCCATGTATGAGCCTGGTTCCCTCTTCTCAGCACCAAGTGGAATTGTTTCAATTGTGCCCGTGATGCAGTGAGACCATTGCAACAAGCTCTCCATGAAGGAGCTAAGGGCATTAAATAACCTTCTGATGTGTTTTTGGTGGTGGTTGGATGGGTATTTGTTATTGTTTTTCGTCTTTTTAAACCTATTTAGTTCAAATTGACCAAACAAACAAACAAACATACCCTTAGCCTATCGAACACTAACCCCATGTGAAAAAACCTGCACAATGTAGGGGAAGGAGAAGACAAATGGTGCTTTGAAAGGTAATTATGAGCAGTCACCTCGACATTTCTTCCTTCCTTGACTGAAATAGCCTGTGTAGAATGTACCATGGCAAAGGCCTGACCTGTGAACCAAACCAAACTGCTGCAAATGCAGTGGGACCTTACTGATGCAAATTAGAGAACCCAAAGATTTTGTTCCACCAGGGTCAGCTGGAAACCCTGTAATCTGATTACTCTTCAGTTTCATTTGTGTGCACAGACATTTGCTCCTGTGACAGGGAGACTGTTTCTTTTGGCAGCAGCATGGACGTGGAAGCCTCCAGTGCTGGGAGGCTGCTAATAGGACTAATGTGCTGGCACCCTGACAGGGGCACAGGAGGGCAGGCTATTAGATAAGTGTTTCTGCTACATTACCCAGACAGCACTGCCCTTCACAGAATGTTCCAGCCATTGTGCAGTGTGATATCACACAACCATAGAATGCTAATGCCAATGTAATTATGTGTTTTGGCTTCCTTTTTGGCAATAGTCTGTACTTAAGCAAAATTTAGCACCATCTTCTATGCTCCTCCAGCTGCATCATTAAAGGGCATTTTGGTTTTCCTAACAGGGAACTAAGGATATGATGATCAGTGGCTATTTAAAGTGTTACTCTCTGTGCTTAAGGAGTCCTGGCAAAAAGGTCTGTTTTCAGGCATAAAATATATCTGGTAGCAAAAGAATGACAGTTTGGTGTAACTCAGTCAAAATTCTCGCTCCTGGGTCAATGCATTGTCACAGAGGCTTCCTGGTGCTGCCTCTTTTGAGTGGAGTTTGCAGGTGTGGAGCTTTAGCTTCAGTGTATGACAAACATGATGTGATGGAGCTCCAGGAAACTCGGAATTAAGACTGCACTTCCACAGAATGACACGGACGGGTAGCGAAGGAGCAATGAGACACTTGCTCCTGTCCCAAAGGAATATGATGTTCTCGCCAATCAATTCAAGGAAGTCTCTCTGCAATACAGGATATCTTAAAATGAGACAAGTCTGCAAAGGAGGTGAAAGTATTAACTTGATTTATAGATTGGCTTCCTGACTTGGCCTCACGGGTGCTCAGCTAGAAAGCCATTTGCAGTTCTTTTCTACTGGTGAATATCAGACACAGCTGGGAACAGTGAGTATCTTCATGTGCTCTGAGCAAAACACAGAATCAGAGAATTTAAGAATTTTAGGGGCTGAAATGGAGGTTACAGATCATCCAGCCCCAACCCCCTGCCCTGGGCAGGGACACATCCCACCACACCAGGTTGCTCAAGGCTTCAGCCAACCTGGCTGTGAACACTGCCAGGGCTGGGGCAGCCACAGCCTCCCTGGGCAACCTGGGCCAGTGTCTCACCACCCTCACAGGGAAAACTTCTGCCTCAGATCTCACCTAAATTTCCTTCCTTCAATTTGTGCCCATTGCCCCTTGTCCTGTCCCTGTAGCTCCTAACACAGAGTCCCTCTGCAGCTTCCCTGGAGCCCCTTCAGCTCCTGGAAGGTGCTCTGAGGTCTCCACACAACCTTCTCTTCTCCAGGCTGAATAGCCCCAGCTCCCTCAGCCTGTCCTCAGAGGGGAGATGCTCCAATCCTCTTAGCAACTTGGTGGCCTCCTCTGGATTTGCTCCAACAGTTCCATGTCCTTCTTGTGTTGAGGACACCAGAACTGTGTGCAGTATTCCAAGTGGGTCTCAGGAGAGCAGAGCAGAGGGGGAGAATCAGTTCCTTCAACATGATCACTAGACACTAATTCAGTTCTCACAGGTGACTTGGCCATGAAAGCACAAATGAAAGCCTAGGTTGGATTCTTGCTTCAAGCTAAGCGGAAATTCAAGGAGCAGGACCTGAGTTCCCATCACACAGATAGAACTGATTTGAAACCTATCATAGGTTTGGCATCACATGGCATTTCTGCATGCTAATTGCTGCATTCTGAAGGAGGACTAGAGGCCACATGTGTTTTGAGTCTGCTTTTCCCCATACAGCAGCATGGGTGAGATGTGTGGCATGTATTTCTTGGAGAGTGTGGCATCCACAGCTGCTCCCAGCACGAAGGAGGAGCTGCCTGGCAGCTCCCTCCAGCCTCACTGCCGCCTTGCAGGCTTCCCAGGGAGCATCTAGCCTTAGAAGATTCCCTGGCTTCAAATGAGCTCAGTAAGCTCTGGATGACAGCCTGTCACACAAAGCAGCTCCTACCCGCTCCCCTCGGAGCCTGGCTCCCAGATTCCTGCAGCACTCTGCCCCATGGTGTTTGCAGGGAGCCCCGTGGTGTTTGCAGGCTGCAGACCCCACTCTGCCTCCTCCCCACCGTGGGCAGTGACCAGGTGGCACAGGGTTTGCCCCCGAGTTATTTGCCTAGTTCCAAAAGGAGTCACTGTGTTCAGCTTCTCAGTGGCTCAGGATCTATTTAGAAAATAAATAAAGAACATATTCCCCCCTCCCACTGCTAAACTGGATTTGTAGCATGTGGAGGTTCAAGTGACAAAGCACTCCACGCAGCAGGGTTTGTGTACCCTGGATCCGGAGCTGTGTGTTCACAGCTCTACTCCGTATGGAGATCTGGTTGTGACAAAGCTTAAAGTAGCTCTTTCTCATGCACAACTCTTAGAATTAGTCTGTTAGAGCTGGTGTCCTCAGCTGCTCAGTGAGAAGCCTCTGAAATGACTACAATTACGCCTTGCTCTTCACTGAGCTATATGACTTTTGATACAGCTTATCTGAAACAGTAGGGGATAACTCATCAAATAAGGTGAATCCAACTGAAAGTTCTTTAGCTCAGATACCTAAAGGCTATCAGTGCTGTGAAGCTTATTTGGCACCAACAGATGGAGTTAAATGACGTGGTCAGCTCTAAGAATCAACAATGAACTACTGTATAATCATGTTTGTAACAGGAAGCCATGCTTACGAATTCCCTTTGAAAGGAGGAATTGGTGAGTGATTTACTCATTCTATGATCAGGAAAAATCACTAGGAAGGCACAGCAGAAATGGAATCAAAGACAGCAGCCAGGAAACTCTAATGAGCTCCTGCTTCTGAGTATTGCTATATCAATGATAAATTTGCATCATGCTTAGTAGCAGTCATCATTAAAAATGGAAATGATCAATTAATGTAGGTATCCATTTGCACACCTCTGCTTCTGAGAGCATTAAAAAGTGAAGGGTAATTCATCTGGCACCAGAGAGTACCTCATGTTCAAAGTTTTATCTTGTGATTTCCCAAAGAAGCTACACTCCCCTGCACCTGCAGCCTGAAGAGGGAGAGGAGCTGTGCACAGTGGCAAGGGCTGCTTCGGTCCCAGCCACCACAGAGAGGCTCCTGCTTCCTTCCAACACCTCTCCCACTCCTGTTCTTCCCTGCTCCGCTCCCCCTGCAAATCTGCTAGCAAGAAGAACCCTCTGAGCAGATGGGGAGTAAATACAGAGCTGGAGATTATGTCTGACAATTAAAAGCAAAGTGTCTGACTTGTCATCGTGAGTTACATTAGCTAAAGACCTCGCTCAGGGCTTCTACCTTAAATGCATTGTCTAAGCACACACACGTTTTCCTGACTAACCCTTTGAAAGAATGCAGTGTTTAGAGATACCTTGGTTGCGGAGTGCCAAACTCCACACCATATAAGGGTCTGTTTCACAGGGAGCCAAGAGCTCTCTCTCCCTGGGCAGGCCCCTCGCGGCAGCCCCAGGGTGGGCACAGGCTCCCAGTGCCCGACCAGCATTCCTCCCCCAGCCCACTCTCCTCTGGGTGCACAAAACTGTTAGGCACTACAGCTGCAAAACAATTGCTCCCTGTAAGTTTTACACGTGTAAATTCCAACACTTGCCTGCCACTCTCTGCCTGCAGCATTGGCTCCCATGAATCGCAGGGAGCTTCCAGGGGCAAAATGTGCCTTAGCACATCTGTGTGCCAAAAGTTCTGCCAGAATGCCACTGTTGGAGCTCCACACCTTGCACCATTCTATACCCACACTAATAGTGCTCCTGCTGAGCAGCTCTTAAGCAAGTGAGGCTTGTAAACCTTTTTCCAGCTCTCATGAGGTGGAAGGTGTCACCACTGACAGAGATTTTGGGTTTGTTTTGTGTTTACTGAGAACAAGAACTCTGTTAACCTTAGCAGGAATCAGATTTATCCCCAAACCAATGAAATGTGGCACACTTAACTCACAAAAGCTCTTGGCAGTATTTCATTATGAGATTTGCCACCACATCTTAGGTTTCTGAGCTGTTTTGGCTTTTCTTTACTGACTTGATGTCATTCTAATTCTATTTGCAGGTGACAACACTAGATTAATTTAAAGGCTATATGACTTCAAAGTTACATGACATAGTTTTCCTGAACTGGTAGCCATAGAGAGAACAGAGAGCAGGAACCAGCTCTTTCTGAAAGCAGAACCCACACCTGGGAGCTGAACCTGGGAGCAGTGTGCTCCCAGATTTAGGTTTTTAATTGGATACCGTTTGAGCAGCTGCCTGGAAAGAGCCATTACACACTGACTGCTTAGCAGGACCCTGGGAGGCACTGGAGTGCTGCTATGGACAGAAACTTAAAGGGCTAAAGACACACCTTCCATGGACAAAATGGGAGTAAAAGACATTAAATACATTTCCCTGCATTATTCTTTCCCTTTTTTAAAGTGAAAGTAAAATCTAGAAAATAAACTATAATAAATTTCAGCAACATTCAATTCCTTTTTGTGCCAAATGCCTAGGCCCTCAGAGCATCTGGGGAAAGTTCAGCACCAGAAAACTTCCTCTGCTCTAAGTGTCTCTGTATGTCCTTTTCTGGCTTATTCATCATTCCATCGACAACACGAGGATCTAACCCCTTTGCTTGTCCCAGTCCTTCTCTCTGTCTCTCTCTCTCTCTCCTCTTTGCTTCCTTCAGCCTTCTTATACTTAGGTCTCTTTTTCTCTTGTTAAACCTTAGTAACTATTCATTGAGAGGTTCAGCACAGACCTGCTGTCACTGCTTTTGTCCTCTTCAACTCCTTTTCTAATTCCCTTGTTCCTCTGCATGCTCTGAAATCCTGACTTACTTCTCCTTGCTGGTCACAGTTCTTGCCTCAGTTTTCTGATCTTCACCTTCTATTAGGGTTCAAGTCACTCTGTCTCCTACCTGCACCAGTTCTATCAATGATTTCTGAGTGTCTCAAGAAGTTTCCAGCTGAAAGTACCACCTGCATGTTCAAACATCTTACTGCTTGCAGTATTTACCTCAGTCTAGCCTTCTCTGAGGCTTCTGGACCCCTGTGCTATCTTCTCCTGGTTCTCTTCTGTAAGCATTTGAAATGTTGCTGCTTCTCTTCCACCTTCTCTTGCTACTCCATAGTGCTTATACTATGAACTATAATTTGAATTTAGTCTGTTGGTTATTGTTCCTTACGTAATGGTAAAGATATTTAATTCATACTCTACCTCCACAGCAACATACCACAGACATGGTTATCTCATTTGCAAACCTGACTGGGTTTGGAAAGACATTTTTTCCTGAACTGGAGAAGTTATTACACAGGTGAACACTCTAACATGGCACCTATATAGTACGTTTACCATGGCTGTCTTAGAGTAAATCAGAAATCTGCTGCTGCCCGTCATAGGCACTGGAGCACTGGGTTGCAACCAACAAAGGGCATTTGCCTTATGTCCTGTGGCAGAGGTGGCTGTTTGTAATCTGCTCCTGCTCCCTCTCCAAACTCCCTCCTCTGCCTGTGAGACAGGTTTTACATCTTTGTACGAAAAGAAGTTTTGCAGATTTTTCTCCTGATGACTTTTGCACATCCCAACCTTATCACATCAAAATCAGTGCACAGCTGGTCACTGTCTCAGCTGGGAGACAGAAACCAATAGCTGAGAGCTGACATGGAGCAGCTTCTTACACTACCTGTTCCTCGCTCCCGAGTCTGCAAGCACTACCTCTCTGGACCATTTGGAAGCCTAACAGCTCTGAAGAGCCAATTATTTGAGCTAATCTGTTTGCCTTTCTCCTGGATCAAAAGGGACAGGAGGAAGACTCACATCTAGACTTAGCACTCCCTGGTGCTCCGTGGTGATGGATGAGTGCCATCAGGAGCAGCCCTCACCCACAGGGTTTCACTTCCATGGGGCAGGCTGGGGGAGGTTGGTGTGTGGGCCTGGCTTTGGTGCAGAATCAGGGAATGGCCAGAGCACATACCCTGGCTCAGAAACATGGAAATGCTCTCAGACCTGGAAACGCAGGTGTAACTGCAGCCGTGGAACTGTCTCAGCTGAGGTTCAGGAAATCCTGGCCACCAAAGGATTTCAGCTGTTATTTTCCATCTCTCCCTCCAGTTTTCTTTCCCTGGTTCAGGAGTTCCAGCTAGGCTGCACCACGCAGAGGGTTCCCCCTTGGTCAGGTGAGCTGGGTCCCTCCTCACTGCCAAACTCACAGGTGACAAACTGAGAGAATAAATGATCAGAAGGGCAGGACACACACTGAAGGTCACTTCGGATATAACTGACTATCTAAGCACCCAGGGACTGACAGGGTCACTTGATGATCATCAATTTTTACAACATTTAAAGAAGGTCAGAGATGCCCTGGACTATTTTCACTGACTGAGACACATGCTAACAGTCTGAAAGCCAACACATGGCTGTGGGAGGGCAGTCAGGACTGTGTGACTCTCACAGCTGAGCCCTGCCGAAGTGAACCAGGCAGCAGTTTAAATAATAAAGGGAGAACAGAGATTCAAACATAATCTTCTTCTGGGAAACAATAAGCTTTCTTTATTACATTTTGTGACGTGACCTTGTAGAACATTTCTGTATTGCAGAGAGCAAGATTTTATGTCAGAAAAAAAAAAAGTCAGAAAAGGAGAAAGGAAAAAGGGACTAGGTTTTGCCTGGAGTAAACAGTTATGACTGAAGCTGTGCCAGTTCATACTATGATTTTGGCCAGGGTTTCTCTGACAATTATAAAAAAAAAAGGCACCAAACAAGACTGAAAACTCTTCTCAACAGGGAGTCTAACACATCCGTGTAAAGCTGATCTACAGTCCTCAGATTTATTCTGCAGGGAGCAACCTTTGCTGCCCAGGGCACAGATTGCATGACCTAAAATGCCTTTTCCTTCTATTTCGGTGGTGCACACTTATTTTAGCAGCTCCGTTCCTTTTCTCCTCTGTCGGGTAATAGTATTAGCGGCGGATCTGCCGGAGGAAACCAGGGCTCTCGCCGAGCTGTAAAAATAGAGCCGAGCACGCGAAGGAGGCGGCAGAGCCCCCGCAGCCCGGG
>NW_008692922.1:14725-16186 GCF_000695815.1 Acanthisitta chloris | reverse complement strand
CTGGTTCTGCAGTAGCTTTTGTTGAAATAAAAGTTATCTTGTAACTCTTGCAGGTCTTTAGGTTCCATTAGTAATGTGTGAATGTGCCTTGGGGACAGTGAGGGGGGCTGCAGAAGAGCAGGAGGGAGGATAGCAAGAAAGTACGAAACTCCCCAGTGTTCTTGGACAGGGCTGAGAGCCGTGAAGGCAAGTGTACGTTGTGAAGACTAGCTCTTGGTGGGCATGATTTTTGGCTTGTTAGCTTGTTCTTACGTGGGTGGGAAGTCTCACCAGGGCTTTGGGTGGCCTTCGGATGTACTTCCTGGGAAAGGGATATCACTGCCTTTTCCAGACTCAGGTGTAAGTCCAGCATGATGTGGCTAACTGGAGTTTGATTCTGTTGCAGCATCCAACCTTGCCCAGATGTGAAATACGGCAAACGTATCCACGTGCTGCCAATTGATGACACAGTAGAAGGGATCACGGGGAACCTGTTTGAGGTCTATCTCAAGCCCTACTTCCTGGAAGCATACAGACCCATCAGGAAAGGTAATAAATAGTGCCTGACAACAGAAGTCCTCATGGCAGTGAGTGTGAGCTAGTCCTGAGCCTGAACAGAGAGAATTTCTAGAAACTGGCACAGATTTCTGTGAAGCATTATACCAACATCTGTAGAGAGAAGTTTTACTGGTGGTGATTTATATTTTTCCTTATCTTCAGAAGAAGGAGTGATTGCTTCTGCTGGCTGTCAGGGCACCTTGATAGTTCTCCTTCATTTTTTAGCTGTATAAGGTGGGAGAGCATCAGAAAAGACTAAGGTGGAACTTGAGAGAAAGTCTCATTAAACTAGGTTGCTGCCATTTGAAGGACTTGGAAAGTTACCTGCATATAATCAGTTGCTTTGGTGTATGTTATTCTTACCCAGTTTCATCAGAGATTATCTTTCATTAACGTAGTAATCAAAACAAATTTTTATGTGCACTGCAGGAACTTCATCCTCCTCTGCAGTACCTAGAAGTATTGATTGGGCAGGGCCCATCACCACGTGGCTTTTGCTGAACATGTATCCCAGTGCTTGCCAGTCCCACCACCCTTTGCTCTCTGTCTAGCCATGAACAGTCCATTGCGTCATTTGATTTTCCAGAGGCTAGTGCATGACAGGGAATGTGTTACAGCCACTTAATGACATGCTCTTTAGCCCAAGTGTATGAGTTTGTTTTGGAAGTGAGTCCCATTGTCTTACTCAATTCCTTCCAGGATGCCATGTTGCTGTAAGACTTACTTTTCAAGGCACAGGGAGTGGAAGCTTCCGCCATTCCCAGCACATGATCCTTCCCTTGGTGGATTTGGCGGAGTGGGATAGAGCCAGTCTGCCTCTTTGTATTACAGCCATCATCCTTGAAAGAGGAGAAACTTCAACCACTTGACCTGCTGTCGTGGTTTAACCCCAGCCAGCAGCCAAGAACCACACAGCTGCTCACA
>NW_008692922.1:1733-14388 GCF_000695815.1 Acanthisitta chloris | reverse complement strand
TCTGCACAAAACCCAAACATAGCCCCATACTAGCCTCTGTGAAGAAAGTTAACTCTACTTCAGCTCAAACCAGCACACCTGCCTAACAGGAGAACATGTTTCACATTCACGGATAGCCTGTGTGATAGTGTCCAGCCTCAGTGGCTGATTTTTTTTGTGAGATCCAGAGGCCTTTTCCCCCGAGGTGAAATTTCAAAATGTTGGAGGTAACCACTGTCCTAGGCACTTTCCCATACTATTCCACACACCCTGCCACTCATAGCTATCCATCGTCTGGACACATCTCTGGATAATGTTCTTAAAGACTATTAACCTTAAACGACCTGAACCACATTCAGCAACATGCTGGTTCCCATGCCAGAATTCCATGGGCAGTTTGGGCAGTGCTCTCAGGCACATGATGTGGTCCTTGGGGCTGTCCTGTGCAGGGCCAGGAGTTGGACATGATGGTCCCTGTGTGTCCCTTCCTACTCAGGATGTTCTGTGATAAGGACCAGGTTGGTTGCGCTTGTATTGAATTCTGAAGTGCTACTGTAACCAGCCTGGAGAAGGACATGAGGAAGGAGCTGTGGGAAAGGTGCAGTTACCAACAGTTCCCAGTGGATGGCTCCCGAAGTACAGAGGGGGTGGCAGTGCTCACTGCGGGCACCCGATTTGCTTCACGACCAGCAATGCCATCGTAGCATAAGCCACTACTGCAAAGAACTACACAAAAGTAACCTAAGCCCAGGCACCACCCTTATAGTAAAAAGCTTCTAATATCTGACCTAAACTTTGCCTCCTTCAGTCTGAATTCATTACCCCTTGTCCTATCACTGCAGTTCCTAATAAAGAATCCCTCTCTGGTTCCCTTCTGTTACATGTGGTGTAACATGCTCTGTTCAGATTTGTTGTAACCTCAACCATTTGTGCCCATGTTGGGTGCCAAAAAGGACTATTGTCCTTTAACCCCAGCAACCAGCTACCTACCACACATCCACTCATTCCCCACCCGGACATGGGATGGGGAGGAGATGAGGAAAAAAGTGAAAACTTGTGGCTTGAGATAAAAGCAGTTTAATAATTGGAACAAAGTGAAATATAATAATAATGATAGTTATAACGATAATTGTAATTTAGAAGGGGGAGAATGAAACCTGAGAAAGACAAGTGTTGTACAACACAATTGCTCACCACCTGCTGACTGATGCTCAACCTGTCCCCTAGCAGTGCTTGGCATCTCCCAGTTAAATCCCTAGTTTATATTCTGGGCATGGCATTCTGTGGTATGGAATACCCCTTTGACCTGTTTGGGTCAGCTCTCCTGGCCATGGTCCCTCCTGGCTTCTTCTGCACCTGCTTATTGCCAGAGCACAGGACACTGAAAAGTGCTTGATTTAGGGTAAGCTCAGCTGGGGAACAGCTGAAACATCAGTGTGTTATCAGCATTATTTGTGTACTGAGTCTAAATCACAGCACTGAACCAGCTACTGAGAAGAAAATTAACACTATCCCAGCTGAAAACAAGACAAGTACACCAGCTGGCACCTTGACTGAAGGGCCCTACAAAGGAGCCAGAGAGGGACTCTTTATCAGGAACTACAATGATAGGACAAGAGGTAATGGGTTCAAACTGAAGGAGGGGAAGTTTAGGTTGGATATCAGAAGAAGGTCAGCACTGAACCAGCTACTGAGAAGAAAATTAACACTATCCCAGCTGAAAACAAGACAAGTACACCAGCTGGCACCTTGACTGAAGGGCCCTACAAAGGAGCCAGAGAGGGACTCTTTATCAGGAACTACAATGATAGGACAAGAGGTAATGGGTTCAAACTGAAGGAGGGGAAGTTTAGGTTGGATATCAGAAGAAGGTACTGTGAGGTGAGGTTGGTGAGACATTGGAACAGGTTGCTCAGGGAGGCAGTGGCTGCCCCGACCCTGGCAGTGTTCAAAGCCAGGCTGGATGAGGCCTTGAGCAACCTGGTCTAGTGGGAGGTGTCCCTGCCCAGGGCAGGGAGGTGGGACTAGATAATCTGTAAGGTCTGTTCCAATCCCTCAGATTCTGTGATTCTATGATTGTTATTGTGGAGGCAAACAGTTACAGCTAGTAGCAACTAGTTATAATAAATTCAAATTGAATTTTTATTAAGTATGGGCTTTTTGCCTGTTCTAGAAATGTTAAGTTGAAACTGAATGGAAAAGAAATGTGATTCCTTGCCTTTGTGTTTTGAATTTGGGCAGGGTATTCTTTTCCATTGTTTGCTAGTTTTGTTTGCTGGTTTTTACTGGATGAAATTTGAGAACTTAAGCAGTGCTTGGGTGGTCACAGCAGCTCTGAAACTTAACATCTAGAACAGTGCCAGCAGTGTCTGCCTGTGACCCACTTCCTTGAACCCTGGGGCTGCTGGAAGTATTTGGGTCAACATTTTGCAGATGCTGGTTGCAGCAGGCCACTGATGTGTGGGATTTTACAGGTGACATCTTCTTGGTACGTGGAGGAATGCGTGCAGTGGAGTTCAAAGTGGTGGAGACAGATCCAAGTCCGTACTGCATAGTGGCTCCAGACACAGTGATCCATTGTGAAGGAGAGCCCATCAAACGAGAGGTGAGCAGAACCCTGTCATGAGGTTCTCCTGCTGCATCCCCTCTGTCCAGTCTGTTTCCAAGCCAGTGCTTGAGGGCAGCAGTGTTTTCAGTTCTGGCATTTTGTGTATTGAATGTAATGGTTAGAAACTCCAGTTTCGGGAGATAAGCTGCTGATGAAGGCAGTCAGAAAAGATGTACTTCCAGTGTCCTTCCTTATGTGCTGAGATACTGCCAGTGCATGGGCTTGCTGACGTGCCACGCTTTGGTAGCAGCTCTTTTGCATCTGCGTCCACGTATCTCATGCTGGATTTAAACGCATCTTTTAATTCCGATGTTCCCTTGATCCATAGCAGGGAGAGCGAACAGTGTTGCTAAATTTCATGCCATGTCAAAAGAAAGCAATTGGTACTTTTTCAGTGAGAAATTTGAAATCCACAGATGGTTGATTTGGAAAAAGAGAATTCTTCCCCAGTCCCTTAAGGTGTCTAGCCTTGAGTGTCACTGCCTTGAGTGTCACAGCCTTGAGGCAGCCTGAATGGCCTATCTGACAGGTCTTGGCCACCTTATTGCTACAGAGTAGGAAATCTCAGGGAAATGAGCTTCATAGAATAAGTGCCTTTTTACTGCCTGCGGATAGGGTGAGTGCTGGTTTATGATTTGTATTTCTTCTGAAACATTCACCTCTGTGACACCTATGAGATTGCATCTGGGCACCCAGTGGATCCAATGTGGGCCCTTCAGGACACAGCAGAGACAGATAGGAGCAAGTTCAGCCAAGGCCACCAAAATGATAAGGAGTTGGAGGAAAGAATGAAGAGGGACTGGGATTGTGGGATGATGCAGCCTGGAGAAGGGAAGGCTTACTGGCAGCTGCCTGATGGGAGGGAGTAAATGACCAGGCTCTTCTGAAAGCTGTGCCCAGAGACAGGACTAGAGGCACTGGCATAAGCTGAATCAAGGGAAATTCCCAGTAGATAGTTGGAAAAATGTTTTGCCCAAACTGGGAGCAGGGCCGGAGAGGGTAGGAATCTCCAAACCAGGAGACCTTCAGTGCTTGATAGCTCCAGCCCCTGAGTGACCTGCTTGAGGTAGGTGGGGCTTGGACTGAGCCCCTGTGAGATTCCAGGCTACGTTATTGTACTGGTTTAGCGTGGCTTAATGTTACAGGTAGCTAAGGCCACTGTAGGTTTGCACAGCTGAGTGAGTGGATGCTGTGAAGGAAGAGTTGGCTACAGCTGATCTTGTCCATATGCCTGGAACTTAACAACGTTCTATGCTAATTGGAGTCAGTCCCAAAAAGCAACACTGCATCTGAGAACTGTATGGCAGGTAGAGTATGTCAAGTAGTTAGATGCAGCACTTTCTGCCTGAGGAGTAAGTGTGTTTTATACTGACGTTGTCTGTTACTTCTGTTAGCCACATCAGAGGGTCACAGAGCTTTTTTTCTGCTAGAGTCTCTAGGGAACCTGCACCTTTCCTGTCATTCCAGAGGGTGGGCTTCAGTAAGGTAGTACTGCCTGCAGGCAATTCCTTTTGTATGTCTGGGAAGACAGAGCTAAGAAACAACTGTAGAAGACTAGGAAGACTTGGAAGTGAGAATATCAAGACAGCAAAGAAATGTCTGTGAGCCAAAACGAGGATTCCTGGCTTCTGTACCCTGGGAGGGATTGTTGAACTATTGTTTTCACTTGAATGTTTGATATATTTCCTTCTGCACAGGATGAAGAGGAGTCACTGAATGAAGTGGGCTATGATGACATTGGTGGCTGCCGGAAGCAGCTGGCTCAAATTAAAGAGATGGTGGAGCTTCCCCTCCGACACCCTGCTCTCTTCAAGGCCATAGGGGTGAAGGTAGGTCCCCGTGTGCACCAGGTGGATGAGTGGCCTTGCCTTGGCAGATGACTCTTGAGGATGGAGGTTTAGGAGACATTGGAAGTGGAATAAGTAATTTGTGGCAGGGTTTTTTTTCCTAATGCTGATATTAGGAAAGTATTTGATTACATGTTTGGGACACAGACTGAAGTGCTGGCAGCCTGTAAAGCAGAGTGATGCTTTGAATCAGCGTTGCCAGTTACTGGCAAGGTTTTTGTTGTGTGTCATGCGAAGCAGTAAGGGTGTTGATAGCAATGCTGGCATGACAGCTGTTGCATGAGTTTGCATCACAGTTTCAGACTAGCTTTATCAAATGCTCGTGATTTCACTGTGAAGCTGCTTAAGCATTCAGATACTACTCAACATGTAAGTCCTGATGCTTTGAATCAGCGTTGCCAGTTACTGGCAAGGTTTTTGTTGTGTGTCATGCGAAGCAGTAAGGGTGTTGATAGCAATGCTGGCATGACAGCTGTTGCATGAGTTTGCATCACAGTTTCAGACTAGCTTTATCAAATGCTCGTGATTTCACTGTGAAGCTGCTTAAGCATTCAGATACTACTCAACATGTAAGTCCCTTGCCTTTCAGCCTCCACTCCACGTGGGATCCTGCTGTATGGTCCTCCTGGCACTGGTAAAACACTGATTGCCCGAGCAGTGGCCAATGAAACAGGAGCTTTCTTCTTCCTGATCAATGGTAAGTTCTGTGGCCTCAGATCTGTGTACTCATTCGTCCTTCTTATGGTAAGGAATGGTGTTAATAGGGCTTGTATACCCACATTGTCTCCCTGACATCCTTCCTTTACCTCTTTCAAGTGTGCCTCTGGGGACACTTGGAGGCCATTTGTGTGGAAGCGCCTGTGCTGGCACTTTGCTGAAGCTCTGTTGTGTTGTAGCAGGGTGCTTGGAAGATAGGTCTGCAGCTCAGGAACTTGTGGTCTGTTAGTCTGTCCATTTATGTTGGTGAGGGCAGAGCTAGCAGGGCTTTTGTTGCTGCCACCATGTTGCATTCAGAAAAGAAGTTCCTGCTGTGGATTTCTCTTTCCTCTCAAGTAAAGCACAAGACCTGTTTTGTTTTACATAATGTTAGTTGGAAGGCACTTCCCTGAAAGCTATGGTGAGTTCTTTGGTACTTAGCTACAAGTGACAGAACCTTCTATTGATAACTCTCACCTGTAGCAGTTGAGGTGGTTACTGGTTTATGTCCAGTAAGGACTAAATTCAGAGTTTTCCTCACTGCTTTTCTGTCCCACTTTAGTCAGTGCAGGAATAACTGAACATCTTCACTGAAGGAGTGCAGCTTTTCTTATCTGGTTTCAGTCATGTAGACCTGTGACTTCAGTAGCAAGGGAGAGTATAACACAGCACAGCAGTGACCAGCAGTAGGGAAGTGACTTGCTTTGTGTCTCAAGATAGTGGATGTAAATGGTTTCAGCCATATGTCACCCTTGTCATATACTTCTTGGAGTGTGTGGAAGCTGTCAGTGAATGCTAATGCACCAGCCGGTTCTTTAGACACTTGTACATCTATTGCATAATAAAAATAGCATTGTCAGAGTTAGTGATGAATTCTTTGTCTGCTGGTCCCAGTCTTGAGCGGCAGGCAGTGTCATAGACAGAGCTGGTACGAACTAGTGAGTTACCTGCAATGAAACACTCAGAGTACCTGCCCATCAGTGGCTCTGCATCTGGCCTGCTTCAGTCAGCTGGCAATTTTGCACTCCTGAGGGTCAGTTGTCTTCTTGGATCCTTCAGATGCACACATTCTCCTCATTACCACTCCTGTCAGCACAAAAAACCCACAATAATCTAGTGTTCAGCAATCAGGGGATCTCAGGGGAATGCTGTCCTTCATTTTGGGATCAATGTGTTTACACACTTTTATTTCTTTTTATCCTTTGAGAGGAGATGGGGGTTGTGTTTTCATTGGTTTGTTTTGGTTGGTTGGTTTGTTTTTTTTAACTCATTCATAGGATCTTAGAGGTAAATGTACACCTGTGTAGTGTAAGCTTAAGGCAGCTTCACAGGGATTTTTCCTTCTCTACCCTGATAATTCATCACTATATAATTTGATTGCTTCTCTTGCAAGCTAGGACTGGCATTAACAGTGTGTGGTGGCACATTACAGAGAAGCTCACCAAGTGTGAAATAGGGTAAGGAAAGAGGCAGCTAAAGGTAGCTCATTACTAGTGCTGCATTCTCTTAGAGTAAACTGAAAACACCAAAATAATGATAG
Organism: Acanthisitta chloris; assembly: GCF_000695815.1. Classification (NCBI taxonomy): domain Eukaryota; kingdom Metazoa; phylum Chordata; class Aves; order Passeriformes; family Acanthisittidae; genus Acanthisitta; species Acanthisitta chloris. The sequence goes on along the minus strand of NW_008692922.1, from coordinate 7,718 downwards.
AAAGTAATTCTGCATGCTGGTCTTGCCTTTCAGCTGCAGATTTAGTGAAATTGGTCGATAGTATTTGCTTTGGCTTGAAATACAGCTTGTCCCATGTGAATGTTGTACTAAAAAGAATTAAGCTGCATGTTTTTGAGACTAGCTCCCTCTCCGCTGGATGTCAAAGTGTCACTGTTTTTTAGGTCCTGAGATCATGAGCAAGCTGGCTGGTGAGTCTGAGAGCAACCTGAGGAAAGCCTTTGAAGAAGCAGAGAAGAATGCCCCTGCCATCATCTTCATTGATGAACTGGATGCCATTGCTCCTAAGAGAGAGAAGGTAAAGAGAGCCCATATAAGGTACAGTGGCAGTACCCTTTTTAGTAGCAGCTGGCATGAATCTCTGTGTCTGACTACAGAGTAAAGCAGTGTTTACTTAACACCTGATTTCAGTTGGACATGAGAAGGATCAGATACAGTTCACAATGTTTGTTACCATCTTGTGCCTGTTGCCTGCTCCGATGCTCTGCTGCTTGTGGTAGAGCTGTTGGTCTAACTGCTGCTTTCTCACAGACACATGGAGAGGTGGAACGTCGCATCGTGTCTCAGCTGCTGACCCTGATGGATGGCCTGAAGCAGAGAGCACACGTGATCGTTATGGCAGCCACCAACAGACCCAACAGCATTGACCCAGCACTCAGGAGATTCGGTAAGTGCACTGCCATCTCTTTCTTGTGTGTCACCTACTTTGTTCAGGCCATGCTTCAGGGGCTCCAGAAGGACTGAGCGCAAATTAATGCTAAACATTTTCTGTATGTTACATAAACTATTGACTTGTCTCCATTTGCTTGCTAGAAATTAATTTCTAGGCTTCCAGCCTTTGGTCTCATTTTCTGTGCCATGTTAGGTGAGAGCTTGTAGAAATAATACTTTAAAGTGGAAAAGTGTCTAGCCTCTGTTAGGTGAATCTATTTCAGGACACACTTAAGGAGCCTAAGGGGTTATTCATGCCTTAGATTACAGAAGGCTCTGAATTATCTGATTTCTTTTATTAATGAGAAGTACAGTAGTTTCTGAGATTCAGGTTTTCAAAGCGTTGCATTGTGAATGAATGTCTGGTTATGACCTGCTGGTAGAGCCTGTAATAGCAAACCTGTTAGGTGTGCAGAGGGAAATGGCCTCCGAAATGTGTAGTGAGCCATTTGAAAGCACAGCTGTGGCTAGATGAAAAATACAGGTACACATACCTTAGTAAATACTGCAGGGATACTGTGGTTTCCTGCCTCTCTGGGTTCTTGTGTTTCACCACTTGGGTACTGTGATTGCTGTGAAAGTTCTGAAAAATTACATCTCTCACTCATCTTGTGACGAGGACACAAAGGTAGAAATAAACAAACTCATCTCATGGTATGTTAGTTCAGGGAAACATATTTCCCTAAAAATGAGGCTCAGAAAAAGTTACTAAATGAGCAATCATGTGTCATACGTAATCCTGAACTCTGGTTAATACAGTAGTCTCACTTTCCCTAAATGGCTGAAGCCTATTTTCCTTCTCTGATCTGACTCTGCTACTGTGCTGATAGATGCTGCAGAGAAACCCAAAGCTCTGGCATTTTCTGAAATTACTTGTGCCATGTTTCATGTTGTTCAGTCAGAGGAAGGTAGCAACTGCAGCTCCTCTAGTGTGCAGAATCAGCAGTTTAACATGTGTTTGTACTTCCCAGGTCGTTTTGACAGAGAGGTAGATATTGGTATCCCAGATGCCACTGGGCGCCTGGAGATCCTGCAGATCCACACAAAAAACATGAAACTGGCTGATGATGTGGATCTGGAACAGGTGAGTAGTGTGCTATTAGGGAAGCTTGTCTGTGCAGGCAGATGTTCCCGGTGCTCTGTTTTGTAGTAGAAGAGTTGTTAGGGCTTGATACCAAATACGTAATTGCTCAATTAGTACAGCATGAAACTGCGTGAAAGTGTGATCTCTGGGGTTTCTTTTGACCGGTTCACCAACAACCAGAAGTCCTCACTCACTCACTAGTTAAGAATGGCATGGCTGAGTGAAACAAATGTGTATCGTTCCAGTCTGTAAGTGCCTTGCCTTGTCCTCCCAGGTTTGTTTGCTGTGGCATTCTCTTTAAAAGACCAGCAGGCTTGAAACGGCTCACGCACAGCTGGGTGAGCTTTGTGGTGTGACACCACCTGTAAGCTGGATGGTTCCTGTCATCTCTGAATGCAGAACTGGAGTCTTCATGTGTGCAGAATATCTTTCTGCACACTATCTGAACTCCAGATGCAGTTTTGATGTCTAGTACGCGGTGGAACAATAGTGTCTTTGCCTGTTAAACACGTGGTAGTGCATGTCTTGAATCCGCAGCAGAGCTCTGGAGGACAGCAGAACCAGAGCTTTGCTGCAATTCCCAGCAAGGGACTGGAGCATGTGTTGCCCTTGCAGAGCCCTTGCTTGTATCCCTGTGAGTCATAGTCAGTGCTCTGCTTTCAGGTGGCAAACGAGACCCATGGCCATGTTGGTGCTGACTTGGCTGCTCTTTGCTCAGAAGCTGCTCTTCAGGCTATCAGAAAGAAGATGGATCTCATAGACCTAGAAGATGAAACCATCGATGCTGAAGTGATGAACTCATTGGCTGTGACCATGGATGACTTCAGGGTAATGCAGGAGTGCCCCTCTTTCTTCTGGGTGCAAGTAATTGCTTCTCTGAGGCAAGTGAACATAACATGTTAGAACTCCTGTAATAACATTTCTTCTCATGACAGTGGGCTCTGAGCCAGAGCAACCCTTCTGCTCTTCGGGAGACTGTGGTAGAGGTCCCACAAGTTACCTGGGAAGATATTGGTGGTCTAGAAGATGTAAAGAGAGAACTCCAGGAGCTTGTACAGGTAAGGCTTTACGATAGACTTTTTGCTTAGCCAGCTTGAAAGATAATTGTAATAATAAAATCCAGAACATCTTCAGTCTTCTGTTTTGGCTGTGAACAGGATGAATGCAGGGGGTTTAATGGTATCTGCTTGTAATGGACTATCCATACCACGCTGCTCCATCTCAGTGAACTTGGAGAGGAAGGTCCTGGGAAGCAGCATCAGACTTTCTTGAGCTGAGTCTACAGTGACATTTTGGGTGGGTGTTGTGCTACATGCAGAAACAGCCACAGTTCTGTTTCTCTTAAGTGGAGACCAGGAGTGGTTGCACTGCTGAGTGGTGGCTTTGTCTGCCAAGCGGTGGATGAAGATGCTCATACAGAGAGAGCCTCTGAAGGGCTTCCCATCAGCAGTAGCACAGGGAGTGGTGAGATGTATTTGTAAAACCCTCTAAAAGAGAAAGACTGGAACAAAAAGTCATGAAAGGTCTGTGGAAGCTCCTGGTGGAGGCACTGGCATGGTTTGGGTTTGATACGTTCCTGCTTTCAGTTGGCACTGTAGAAACATCCTGTCTGGAACAAAAGAATCTAAATTTCTGTTTAGATGTCGGTCTAATATTCTGATGTTAAAATCATCACCTGTCTGTATCTGACCTCATTGCTGAGGATAAAGGCTCACATCAGACACCTTGCCTGTCTCTGGAGAGCAGAGCAAATAGGTTAGGTAATGAGCTGTTCCCTTTTGCTTCTGCAGGGCAGAGTGAAGCTGAGGTTAAGTGTGCTGGAAAACTACCTGAACTGGTGCTTAGTTCCTAGAGGTAAATAGGTTGTTTAGGGCATTTTTCCAGCTTAGCCATGGTGATTTTGAATTAATGGACTAGCATCAACTTAAAAACTGCAGTGGCACCAGGCAGGCAGGACCTTGTGTTTTTAACCCACCAGGAATCTCAGGTGGTGTTTCTGGTAGGAGGAGAACCAAAACTGACTCAGAGAAAGGTGTCCCTGCCCATGGCAATGGGGTTGGGCTGAAGGATCTTTGGCGGTCCCTTCCCAGCCAAACCATTGTGTGATTGTAAAGTACAGTCCTGTTTTGGTCATCAGAGAGGTTTTTCTTTTGTTTTCCTTCAGTATCCTGTGGAGCACCCAGACAAGTTCCTCAAATTTGGCATGACCCCTTCAAAAGGGGTTCTGTTCTATGGCCCACCTGGTTGTGGTAAGACACTGTTGGCCAAAGCCATTGCCAATGAATGCCAGGCAAACTTCATTTCCATCAAGGGGCCGGAACTGCTCACCATGTGGTTTGGCGAGTCTGAGGCCAACGTGCGCGAGATCTTTGACAAGGTAAGTGTTTCTTCTACACCCTGTGCTATGTTTGCGCTGAGGTACCCCCAGAACTCTGTCTCCACTGCATCTTGTCTTACTGACCTGGTTCTCACGTGTGTCTTCTGTGTTTTCCCCACTTGCCTGAGAGCCAGAGCAGCTCTCCTGGTGTTAGGGAATGAATCCTCTTCAGCAGCATAGTGTTGAAACTGCTTTCTTTGACAGTTTGCAGTTTGTCTGTTGTTAGAGGGTGATAAATACCCAGTGCCTTTGGCAGAGGCTAGGGTTAGGATGGCACAGGTATACTTCACATCCCTGAAACCTTACCTTAACATCTCATTAGCCATTGCCATGTACAAATTCTCAAATATCCTGTGGGTTCTTGTCCTGCAGTATAGAGGAGCTCGCTCCTGCCCAGTTGCTCTCCATGGATAGTGTAACCTCCTGTCGCAGAAAGTGTCTGCATGGATTATCCTCAGAATCCTTGCTCTTGTTGTCAGGGAAGGTGCTGATAGAACAAAGTTGAAAGGACAGTGAGAAAGAATGAATTAATTTAGAAGGAAACCTCAGAGACCATATTGTCCAGCGGTTTGTCTGGAGCAGGAAGATAACTTGGAACTTCAGTCAGTTTGCTCAGTGCCTTGTGTTCTGGACTGGACACATGTGAAGGGTGGAGAATCCCTGACTGTGGGAGAATCTCTGATTGCTAACAGACATGTGAGCAATCCAGCCTTGCTAGCAGGGCCTGAGCAAGCTGCAAGCCAAGCTGTTCAAGGACACTGCTGCAGCTGGAATGTGAGAAAGAAGGCAGCAAGATAAGCAGCTCCTGGGTCTGGAATGCAGAAGCTGCAGATGGTTAGAGGTGGAGAACAATGATTGGGGCATTTTATGATTGATAATGTTAGTAACCAATTATGTTGTGTATAAGGTGGGCTAGTAATAGTTGTTAACCAATGGTGAGTGGGCACTTATAATAGATGGGTATATGAGAATCACTTAGATAAACAATAAAGGTCTTTTTTGCACGTGATTAATGGCAGCTGCCTCTTTGTACGTGAACTCCCACACCTGTCCTCTCTGGACCTGTGCTGTTGCCTGAGTGCTCTCATTGGGAACAATTTTTTCTCCTTATTTCTCACTGGGATTTTCTCTGCAGCTGGTTGTGCCTGTAGTCTTTCTTCTTTCACTGCACACCATGAAGAAAGACCCAGTTCCCTTTCCCTGTAACTACACATTAGGTAGCCAAAGACAGCAATTGGACTTCCTGCTTCCATTGGATATATTTTGCTTACTTGAGTGCCTGAATAACCAGGTGCCTGACATCCCCAGGTCTTGCAGGGAAAGTTCTAGTCCAGCAAAATGTCTCCAGCTTTCCCTCTAGGTGTTGGAGTTACCTCCCCTCTGACTGGTTCAAAATGCTCCCACTTCGAGGAAAATCAGCTTGTTCAGGAGAATTTAACTGAGGATTTGTGTGACAGGGACTGTTCTGGAGCAGCTCTTCCAGGTTTTCCTTGAGGCAGCAGTGCTCGGGTGCTCCTCTGAGCTGCTTCAGTGGTAGGGGAAGGCTTAGTGTGAAGTGTGCTCTTTGTTAGGTGGTATTAGCATGGAATCATGGTTCCCATTTGCTCTTTGCAGGCTCGCCAAGCAGCCCCTTGTGTGCTCTTCTTTGATGAGCTGGACTCCATTGCCAAGGCCCGAGGTGGGAATATTGGCGATGGTGGTGGTGCTGCAGACCGTGTCATCAACCAGATCCTGACAGAGATGGACGGCATGTCCACCAAGAAAAACGTCTTCATCATCGGTGCCACCAACAGGC
>NW_008692922.1:0-1676 GCF_000695815.1 Acanthisitta chloris | reverse complement strand
CCGCCTGGATCAGCTCATCTACATCCCCCTGCCTGATGAGAAGTCACGTGTTGCAATTCTCAAGGCCAACCTGAGGAAATCACCAGTTGCCAAGGTAGGATCTGTGCTCTGACTGCATCTGGTTTGGGTTTGCTGTGTGCTGCTCATGTTCCTCACAGGCTGGGAACAGCACGAAGGGCTGGAAGCTGATCTGTGTGATAGGGTGGGAGAGAAAGCTTGAGCTCTGAGGCTAGGAATCAGCAGAGCTAGGTCACTTAGTGGAGTCCTGCACACAGTGCAGATCAGAAAAGCCTGTTACGATGAGATGGAAAAGTCTCGTACTCTTGAGAAAAAGTGTATATAGAACCCAGGGGTGGGAAATTCAAATTGAAGAGGAATCATTGCAGTGGGTTGATGCTGAACCCTGTCATAGGCAAGAGCTGTGTCTCTTGCCTAAGGACAGGCAATAATGCAGCTTGAGAGTTAGAGCAAAGCAGACATTAAGCGAGAGCTCAAGCCTTTTTGTGCCAAACTTACCTTTTTAGGTGCTGTTGGGAAGGAAAATTTCAAAGGAGGTTGCAGTACTACCCACTCAGTTGAGGGGGAGGAGGAGAAGGTTGGTTGTCTTGGCCTGCCTGTGCCCCATCTCCATTTCCCGTCTGGCAGTGTTTCATTTGACTCCTCATGCTGATACCTGAGCAAATCATATCCTAAATCTGCAAGTGCAGAGGCATTTACAGCCACTTTGTGGATTTGTGGTGGGTTTGGGGGGAGTGTGACCTGCTTTCACCTGTGCTTAACTTTTTCCAAAACCAAGAATCTCAACAGCTGATCTTCCCAAAACTGGCCACAGTTAAGGCAGTGCCTTGATACTATAGGACCTGAAGACCACCTCTGTCACCTGAGGATGAGGTGTTAAGGAAAGGCCTCTCTTGCTTTTGTGTTTTTCACTAGGATGTCGATCTGGATTTCCTGGCTAAGATGACCAATGGCTTTTCGGGGGCTGACCTCACAGAGATTTGCCAGCGTGCCTGCAAACTGGCAATCCGCGAGTCCATCGAAAGCGAGATCAGGCGAGAGCGCGAGAGGCAGACCAACCCTTCCGCCATGGCGAGTGGGGCACTGAGCTGCTGAACGTGTGCGAGGTGTCATGTGTTCCTCTGTCATCCTCAGGGATGAGTGGGCTCCTCTGCAGAGCACAGAGCTGGAGCACTTTGTTCTCAACTCGTGGGAGGTTGAGGACCCTCCTAGGGTGTCTCACGGTCAGCATTGCTCAGAAGGCACCTCCTGCAACCCTGACTCATGTGTACCTCTCCAGCCCCCACCTTGGTGGGTGATGGAGCATCCTGATCTGGAAGGAGGCTGTGGGTGGCTGTCAGGCACACAGAGTTTGGGCATGCAGCTCACCTGGGCCCTCTGTCCCGCTCTGCAGGAAGTGGAGGAGGACGATCCAGTTCCCGAGATCCGCAGGGATCACTTTGAGGAGGCCATGCGCTTTGCTCGCCGCTCAACGCCATCAGGAAATGCGAGATGTTTGCACAGACTCTACAGCAGAGCCGTGGCTTTGGCAGTTTCAGGTACCCGTGGGATGTGACTTGTGGGCAGTGCGGCTCTGCCAGACCGAGAGCACAGCACTGAGGCAGCTTTTTCTGTTGGGTTCTGGCAGCAAACCCCTTTCCCACTGCGCATTCCCATTC
>NW_008692921.1:69667-105759 GCF_000695815.1 Acanthisitta chloris | reverse complement strand
GCGGGCGCTGAACCAGCCTCAGCATCCCGCGGAACGCGAGCCCCGCGCGGCGCGGGGGCTCCAGAACGGGCTCACGCCCCGTGTGAACCGCAGCCGCGGGGAAGACTCCTTTGAAACCATCAGAGGGGGAGAATGGTTAGGAACGCAGACAATAAAATCAGGTTTAAACCGGCTCTTTATCTAAAGTTAGTTTCATTCTGTAGCGAAACAGTTCGGTGAAAGAATGGCATTGTGAAATGATAGGTTCCCTTACATCCCCTTTCAGCCTGTATCACAATGGAAGCGAGAAGAATTGCTGGCAAATCCTGAGTTGATCTATTCTAAATACCAGTGTTGAACTGTATCTAAGGGAAAACGGGGAAGATAATTCAGGATGCAGAAGGTCTATTTATAGAAGGACTATATAAACTGTAGGATATATACACAAAGTTGAATTAAATATGCATGATTAGGAAAGGCGTTTCGAAGGAGAAGGTGTAATCATTATATAGCATTACAACAGGAACAGATGAGCTTGCAAGACTTTCCAGGGTGAAGATGAGAAGAATTTTTAAGGCACATAGTCCTTCTGGTGCTCAAGGCTCCTTTCTATTTTCATCTTTTGCGTATTACGTTAGCATTTACATCAGTCAAATTCACCAGCTGAGGATTAGGAGTAGATGTTAGTCAGAATATGAAATCAAAATGAATATGGGATTTTGCTGCAAATAGGTTTTTCTTACAAGTTTTAACACTTAAAAAGGCAGAGTTGGCTTAGATTTGACAGTCAGCCATATTCCTGTTTGTTTGTTTTTACCTGAATTGCATCCAAAAAAAAAAAAAAAGCTTGCAGACCGTTTCTCTTCTTGCTAAATATAGCAACATAGCCGAAATAGAGTTTGCTTTGTATACTCTGTTTAGAACAAAACAGCAAACAGAAAAACTTTAAAACAAAGTGCTGAGATGAGAAGATGGGTTGACTACTGGAAAAATAGTTTTTTATTCCCAGATCAATATGATGCACTCTCAACATCTAGTACGAGGTAAAAGGATTCCTTGTATAATATCAATAGCGGCTCAGCCGTAGCTTTCTACAAGAATCTTTTTCCTGGCATCTCGAAGCTTTAATGAGAGTTTAAGCAATCAAAATAGGTCTTAGCAATGGAACCAGTCAGGTTAAAGAGAACAATGACTTCTTCTGGAAGCATAATATTCTGTCTGGCAGCTTTGAAAGCAGAGATAGGATGTTTGCTTTATAATTCGAGGAGGTTGAGAGATGTGTTTCAACTTTTATATTTTTTGGTGCATTATTGCAGTTCGTTTTTAAGCACAAGCTTATATGTGTGATTTGTTGGTAATATTCTTGGAAGGAACTTTTCCATTGCATATTAAATTCCAAAGTGCATCACAAAAAAAGCTCGTATTGGAAAAATCGTGTCTAGAAACTTTATGAAGTCTGTTTCGAATCAATTTCTGAGATAGTCTTCCAGAATATAAGGCTCTATATTAGCTGCAAATAACACTTTGCATTACTAAGGGGAACTTCAAAAAGATTGAGTATTCTCCTGAAGTTTGCTTGGTTTTTTTAATAGTTATTTTAGTGCAGGGACTTAACCATTGTGCTAAATTCGAGACTAGACAAATTTGTGCACTTAAATCTTGAGAACTTTGAACTGTGGTTGCACAAACTTTACCTGCATTGTCTTGCCAATGTGTATAAACCTGAGGTGAAGGAATATCCATCAGATTTCCTGTTGATTCATTCTGTGATCTGCTTTTTCAGACTGTCAACAAATATTTTACTCGTAGCTCTTCCTTTTTTTTTGCCGGAACGTTCCTGGGTGTATCTCCTGGCTTAGGGAAATTCTCTTTACATCTGTTTCTTAATTAGTAGTCATGAGTAAAGAACAGCTATTTCTAAGTACTGCAAAGAGGGTATTCAGCCTTGCAAGAGCAGTAATATTCTTGAGCATAACCTGTCCATGCTGAACTGGCAGCATTATTTGTATTAATTATTTTTCATTCTCCAGTTCAGAATTGGATACGTTGTTGTGTTACTAATCTATGTGCTTGGGAAGTGCTCGAAAATCATTTGAAATGTAGTTCATGAATGAAATCCTATGACTAATACATAAATCTGGATACTTACTTTAATTTGACCTCAAAATCCTTGCAGTATAGGAGTAAGAGGAGAGGAGGATTCTGCCTGATTGATGCCATTATTTCAGAGATTTTCCCTGCGGCAGCCAGCTGCAGACTTAGTCCCTGGCACCATGTCTTTGTCCTGTGTCTTCAAACATGGCCATGTGTTGCACAACATGCCTTGACAGGAGGATGTATTCTGTGGGTGTATGTCAGTCAAAGAGGAAGCTGAAAGCCAACTTTGTGGTCTTTGTCTTTACATGTGCAGGGACAGAAGTACCTCAGTGCAGCCAGAGCTTCCTGCCAGTATTTTTGGGGAGCTGCACTGAGTGTAGTATATTGCTTTTATGCATTTTCTTCTTGCAACTAGAGTAAGTCCAATGGCCACTGCTATTTTCGTGCATAGCCAGTGAAACCTTTTGACTTGTGTTTGTTTGTATGGTTTCTGGATTTGTTTAAAATTTATTTTTACCTTATTTGAATGGTAGAACTTGGAGTTGATGCAGGTTTGGGGATATGCTAGATTAGCTCATGTTAATGCACTGCACTTTTATGGCATACACTAAGTTTGGCTATGTATGAGGATGTGGAATGAGAGGTACCAACCAGCACAAGGTTGGGCAGTGCACTTTATGATTTTTGTAGGTATTTTTCTTTAAGGGAAAAAGTCTCAGTCAGTGGTTGTACATTGTTTGGCAGTGAAAACCAATGGAATAAAACCATCATTCAACTTCAGTTACATTTTAGCAGAGCCTGTAACATCTCTGCGAATCTAAAGAACTTGTCCAAAACTAAATTAGTTAAGAAACAAAAGCAATTTTGGTTCAGTATTAACAGAAAATACTTGGTAATTAAAAAGAATAATTAATCTTGGGTTTGAAATTTTCTGTTTCCAAGGGGTGTTAGTGCACAAAGCTGAGAAAACAGCAGTAAAAATGAAAGTGAAACTGAAGAGACCTATTATCTTGACATCCCAGCCAAAGATAAATGACAGGATAATGAGAAAGATGTAGTTTAATAAAACAGGTAATAGGGTTTAAAAAACATGTTGTTAAACATGATTCTCTTTCAGAGATTAATGCCTTAATTGGTCATTCAACACAGTAACTTTGAAAAGAATATTCTGATGGCAGGCTCATCTAGCAAAAAAAGCACGGATTAAACTGGGAACAAGCCATTTCCTCATGCCCCAGAGCAAACCAGCTAAATAGTGATACAGCAGAGCACGATAACATGAGTGTAAAGCACATGCAGAAAATGGGGAAGATGATATTGTCGTATCTTAGTTTAGAGGAAAAGCTCATGTGCAAATTGTTAGTTACAGTTATGGCTGTGATGGCTTTGTACATAAGATAGGATTTTCCAAAATACAGTTGTGTTCAGGAGAAAATGTCAGTAGTTCTAGCAATGTGTTCTGAGGGAAGAGGGCAGGGAGTTCTTAGCTGGTCAAATGTTCATGTGGTCTAAGCAGAAATGTAAAAGTGCAGGGTTTGCATTGGAATGAGAATGGGGTCATCCACCCTTTGTACTCATCATCAGGGAAGCAGAACCTTCTTCCAGAGAGACCATAGGAAATCAATGAGTACACTTTGCTAGTGTAGAGATAAATGTGTACTGCAGAAGGGTATTAAATATAAAAGGGCAGCAGTAAAATGATTTACTACATGAAGCAGTGGAACTTTCTTTTGGTCACCTGAAAGGCAATTTTCGGGTTTTTTTGATAACATAATTGTATTTTTTAAATACTAACAGCTGAAAAAGGTTGGCAAATCAGCTGTTTTATAGGGATGTTAGGTATATGATGTAAGCTAGGAGAGGCTTTGTTTACAAATGCAGCCGTTTTACAAATACCTACATGTTTTTTAACATGTTATCTGGCATTTATTATTTAGATTATAATGATCTGATCCAACTCACCAAAAGTTAATGTTTTTTTTAATGTTTTTTCCTGAGGCTGTGTGGATGCTTGTGATCCAGTTTGTCTCGCCGTGACCAGAAGGTATCACTGAGGGATACCAGCGCAACGGATGCACATAGGAGAGAACCTGACGTACATTTAGGTGTAGAGGCTTAATGAAATGTGGAAGAGCAGGTGCACAGTCTTAATGTGTCGGTGGTTTTTGTTTTAAAATTTCCTATGATGTGTCTGTTTGCTGTGTGAGCAGATCTCCTTGTGCATTTAAAACTTATGGGACTGTAAAATTGCTCAAAAGCACAGAAGCCCAATAAATCTGCAGTACTTCTTGTGTTAGACTCTGTGTTCTCTACAAGTGGCAATTGAGATTCTCCTTCTGCTATGTAGCTGTGTGTTATTGTCTCGTCTCCAAAGGTAAAATTAAGGTGAAGAGAGATTAATAGCAAAGTGACCCTTGCTCTGGATGTAGCACTTGTGACGCCGTGGTCCTAATTTTGGAAGGAAAAATCGGGTATTTGTGGTTCCACATGAACTCACTGTGACCCAAAATGATGAGAGGTGTGTCTACACTAGCATTTTTCTTGGAGGCAGGAGTGTGCTGTCTTCATCCCCACTCTGCTGGGCTTTGGTTAGTGCTGTAGGTTGGTCTTGCTGCAAACGAATGGAATTCCTTTTGGATAGAGCTGAACTGCAAGATGTGTTCCAGGAGTACCCCTACTGCATTTGAGCTACAAATTGATATTCAACTAACGAATCATAGAATCATCAAGGTTGGAGGAGACCTCTAAGATCATCAAGTCCAACTACTGGCCTGCAACTCTGCTGTAACCCCTAAACCATACCCTCCAGTGTCAGGTCCAGATGCCTCTTAACACTTCCAGGGAATGTTTAAGACGAGACCAGAGCTAGGATGAAATTAAATAATCAAACCATACCCTGAAGTGTGTGGTGCAAAGCAGATAATGTAGATGTCAGTTCCTCAGCACCAGCTGTCTCACCCTTCCAGTACTGGAGCTCTGCATTACTTGCCCCTGTAGACACCCCCAGCACACAGTTGTGTTTACCTGGCAGAAAATGCATGACAACCCACACTTTGGGAACTGGTTGGAGACCCGTGGGTAGAGCAGGTCACCTGATGTGCATCCTTGTGTTGCAATCATAAGGCCATTATGCTTTCCCTCAAAAAGGGGTGGTTTGTGTTGGCATGAAGAGCAAAGGTTCGTTTGATCACTTGTAATATAACACATGAGTGAGGAAGAGGCGCTGGTACTTTGGCTCACGAAAGCCCTCCACATTTTTAACCCATTTTATTATTTGCAAGAGCAATTTAGTTCCTAATGTTAACAATGAGTGATTATGATTCTGTACTTCCGTTTACAGCATAAATTAGCATTTTGTTTTCCATTACAGCTTTTGAATAAGGAATTATAATGTATAATTTGCTGCAAATAGATGTTATCATCTCTTTGGATGTGAACAACCACATAAACTTGAGCAAATGATAAAAATGGAATCAATTACTTCTCAAATGGAAGTAGTTTACAAACCTTCACAAACAAAATGGCAATAGTTGCTGGTTATTGTAACAAATAATTAGGTTTTTTTTTAAAACAGCATTTATTGAATTCTATTGACAATTTAGTAATTGCTTATAGAATATTTAATCACCCCCTCACAAAATACATGCCACACAATCTATGCATTTTTTAAACTGCAGATTGCCTCTGTAGTCCTTGTGTGAAGCTTTCCTCATGTAAATTCACCTGTACAATGGTTCCAGAAGGGGAGCACTGAGCCACAGATTGCTCTGATGCTGATTAGAGAGCTTCACGGTATTTTGGAATTAGTAGATTGAGATGGAAATTGTGGAGGAGAGAAGAGTGAAGAGGATATGTTGTAGGCTGTATCCAAAGCCTGATGAAGGTGATGTGAATTTTTCTGCCACTTTTGAACTCGTGATCTAGGTCCTGGTTATTAGAAGGATAAAGAAGAGACATGATTACTGTTTCTTGAATGAGTGAATTCTGTAAGTCTCTGCTGGAGGGGAAGGTAATACCTTGTACTTTAATGAGTTTACTAGTTTGAATTTCACAAAATAAGTTTTCACTGTCAGTTGCTATGGTATATTTTTGTCTTATACAGAGTTATTCATGCTTGGAAAAATACCAGTCCACAGCCAAAATGAATGTGAGAAACAGTCCAGAATCCCACTCATTCTCTTCCCATTGCAGTGACTTGCTTCATATCACTACAGGACATAATCCAACCCCTTCCTTTCAAAGAGGCTGTCTAATTTCTGATGATTTTCTACAAACTGTTTTGCATATATGTTTATTTCTGATCCCCTAAAGCTGTGACCGTAAACTTAGCACCTGCATCATTTCCTGACAACCTGAATTCATCAGCCTTTTTCTGGCAAGCATCCCCAATAACCCCATTGTATCCATCCATTCTATATGCAATATGAGCCTTGATTTTACATGCTGTCTGGATTGCCCTTACCTTCTGTCTTACCATTATTTAAAAATACAAATACTGGAGTCCATACTTTGCATCATTTAGTGCTTTAGATTTTAGACCTCTTGTTGTCCTTTTAAAAGCCTTTGCATAATTAATCTTTTCCCCGTTTACTGTTACCACCACCTCTTTTTGTTTATGGCTGATGCTGAATTTGATGCTTGCTGGGTTGCTTCTTGCAACCAGCACTTCTTTGCTATCCCCATTCTTTCCCCTTTGACTTAGTGAAGTCACGAGCCCATTGAGGAAGGTCATCTACACTTTCCTCTGCCTAGTGTCTTGAAAGCCATCATTGCCTAACTACTAAAAATCTTTCGTGCTTGGAAAACTGTGGAACAAACTGTCCCAAACACGGTCATCACCCTGACTGCTGCATTTCACTCCGTTCATCTGTTGCTTGTTCCTTTAGGTTGGTGTCTGCTGCCATACTTGGATCAGTCTGTAGATCAGATGAACAATAGCTTTTTATTCTTCTGATAATTAAAAAAGGGCTAATGATGTATTTTCTCATTTGCTCCACTCTACCAGACATTGAAGTAATTAAGGGTGAGGAAAAAAAAAGAAGACATAACTTGAATAGCATAACTTTTGAGACCATGGAGCTGATTGTTTAGGATGGAGTTTCTTATAATTTTATTTTTGAGGCAACTGTTGATCATGAAAATGTACTTGTTTTCTCATTTTGGCTCTAAGTCTGTTTGTTTGGGTTTTTCCTTTCTGAGCAAACTGCTTTGGAGCAGAAGGTGAACATTATGACACTGCATATTTGCAATGAACTTTTTTGAAGCTTAGAAGGGTTTTCTGGTGTAATGATTCCTGAAGGGCTGCTGGAACTTGATTTTGGAAATGTGTGCATGGCTTCATATCGTATAACATAACCACAGTCATCACAGGGTCCTTGAACCGAGCAATTTACAATGTCAGAACTGTATTTGGGTTGTAAAAACTCACAGACTCACTCCAGCAGGATAGACTTCAACCATTTTTTAAAAATTTTTTTCCTTTTTTTTCTTTTTGAGCATAACAGCATATTGTGACTTGATGTGTCTGCTAAACTTTGACTTTTTATTCATGAAGGTTCTGATTATATCTGCCTGCTACCTCTCTATGCTCATAGTTTGCTTCGGCCTTGATCCAGCAGACCACTTAATTGCTCAACTGGAAACACTTGAAGTCAAGGGAACTGCTTACAGGTTTAAAATGAATGTGTGGTGTATTGGATTGGGGCCTTAAACAGCTGTATCTAAGGACAGAGGACTTTGCTTCCATCTTGTTTGTCAAGCACTTGCCATGCTTCCTGTACATTAGAAGTATTGATGGCAATTCTGGTGGTGGGAGCAAGAAAGCAATGAGGAGATCAAGGAGACCTGGAAATGGTAAAGGAAACCTGCCAATTGTTCATTGGCAGTTCCATCTCTTTCTTTGTTAAATGGGTTTGCAAAGAGAAGATGATTCCTCTTCTCCCGAGCAAAAAGCTGTGTAAATGAATAGGTAGTGCTCTAAAATGCAAAATTATGTGCAGTGACAGAAAGCCATGCATGAAAGATACTTGACAGGACAGGAAACTCCTCTTGGATTGTAAACAAGGTTTAAAAAAAAAGATAAAAAAAAAAAGATGGCTGAAAACATATGATGGTAAAAAAAGGTTGTAAGTAGGACATGCACACGCTTAAATATTTAAGCCATGTGAAACAATGAGTAAATGAACTACTGACCAAATAAATTCACCAAACAAAAGTAAGGTTGCGCTTCTAGCCTTGTTTTAATTTCATCCAAAAGGCTGTTAATTGCTGGAGGATTAAAATAATTCATATTCAAGGATAGAAAGTGATAACAGTGTGCAGAGCTTTGGATGCTCCAGCTATACAAGATACATTGAAAGGAATACTTCTCTCTTTGTGTGATGTCAAAGCCAAAAGAGGGGGGAAAAATAAAAAGGAGGAGGTTGTGGCTCTTTGATGTCACTTGCAGAATAAAAATAATGCTCTAAAAGAAATAGCATAATCTTTTTCAATTTATCTAAGTCCTTATTTTTCTAAAGAGTTAGGGCAGCATTGTTAATTGATTTTTCTGACACTTAGAATAACAGTTGTATTAGAAATAATTTACAGAGGGTTTTTTTTTTTTCCCTTCCAGAAGCTGAGCCCTGCAGAATCTGTTGTAGAAAAGTGGGTAGAGAGTGGATTATTGTACATCACTGTTCTCACATAATTATAATCCGCTTGATTGGTAAAATGCATGTTGTGCTTTTGCATTGTCCATTTTCAACCAGTGGTGTCTTTCCAGTAAGATTTGCTGGTTTAGTAGTAATAGCATCAGGATCTCTCATGCCCTTTCAGTATAAATAAAGGTTGTCCTAGCAGCTGCTCAGATTGTGCTGGCATTGTAGCCATCTTTGGAGTGTCAGTTTTTGGCTAGAATGTTTTAACACACTGGGGCTTTTCTCTGGTTACCAATGGTTGTATCATTTCCAGCTGTGAAAACAGATGTGTGGCTTTTTTGGGAAGTAAAGTTAATTAGGGGAGGTTTATGAATTGGTTCTTTATTTACTTTTGTTTTTATTGTGGGGTTAGAGGATACCTTTTGAAAAGAATTTTTTTTTTCTTAATGAATGTGAAGTTGGGCAGATCATCGACACAAACAGCATTATAAGGGAAATTTTGGGCATGTCCATGGCAAAAGGAGTATTTCCATTGCACATTAACTCCTAAAACCATGTCAAAAAATGAAAAGTAGAAATACCATTTGCACTGTTAACTAATAAAGTTGAGGAAAAAAAGGCAAATAAAAATGACTAGTTTATCCTGGTGCATATTATGTATCAATATTGCTGTTTGGGCATTTTGTAAGGTAGCTCAGTCTTTTCAAATATGTACGGACCAAACTTCCCATATGTCTCATTAAATTTTGTTTTCTTCATCTTTGACTTCTCCCTTTGAGAGGAGTTCTCTAGGTGAAAACTGGAAAATATTTGCCATGTTTCAGACATTCTTTTCCCTTTTGTGGTTAGCATAGTGATTTGTACCTTTAGCACTGATGTCTGTCTATTTTTAAGTCTGCTGATAGGCACAGCACAGTTTTGTGGAAAAGGGAGCTTTTCATGTGTGAAAGAAACTCTTAGTTTTGTGATTTCTTTCTTCTTGTTCTTGATTATTACATAAAATAAATGACTAAGGATAGAAAAACCCAAATAGGAGCAATTGCTGTTAAAATGATTATTTTCTTAAAATAAAAATGTTATGTATTAAAAATATTGCTGTTTAATTTTTGTTACCCTTGTTGCAAATTAGAAATGGAAATCTGTTTGTTAGAGCATCCTGGAGCACACTGAAACCCCAGAGGTGCACAAGTGTCTCCAGAATTATCTCTAAACCTTCATGTCTAAATGAACTATGAACTCACTGAGCAGCACTCAGGTTTTTCTAAGACTACTGCAACTGTAAATTAGCAGTGCAAACAGGGAAAAAAAGAAGATTGCTTATGCATATATTTTGCCTTTTTTTCCATGGGGAAAAGTGAGTATTTGGAAAGATCTTGGAGAGACAATTATAAAAAATAATTATACTCGTATATATCACAAATATATGTATCCATGAAACAATTGAGCTTTTCTTCTCTCATGAGTAGATTGAACTATGGGACTTAATTGGTGCTTTGGATGCAATCCCTCTTAGAAAGCCTTGATGAAAGGCTTTGCAGATTTGGAAGAGGATGTTGCCTGTCTGGGATTTGCCAAGAATGAGGAGAGGATGTACTTCTCCCATTTTAAATGCCCAGGAAGCTGGGCACTGGTTTTAGGTGTTCTCTGTAAGGGGCATTGTCCATTGCTTAAGCAGAATGACTGTGTTCCCTTGGATTAGAATTTGGCATTGGGAGGTGTCCCTGCCCATGGCATAGGAGGTTGGGACTAGATGATCTATAAGGTTCATTCCAACCCCTAAAATTCTATGATTCTGTGATGATTAGGGTGAAGAATGGATGTGGCAGTGCTACCTGCAGTGCAAGTTTCTGAAGCCTTAACATATTAGGTTCCTATTTTGGGATATAATTTTGCCAGACATTAACTGTATGAACTGTTTTTTTGCCACAGTTGCATGTTCCAAGCTAGAGTTTATGGTTGGTTGGTTTTGTTTGGTTGGGGTTTTATTGATGCAGGTATCAATAAACACAATTTTACTGTCTTCAGGAATGCTATTAGATGAAAAAAAAAAGGCAGAATTTCATACTATGATGTATAATTAAATCTTGTCACCAGGGAAGGCAGTATTAACTGTAGAACTGGGTTTTTTATAAAAGATCTGCTATTTTTATTTTCTCTTATTGAAGATTTGTGAAGTATAACACAACAAGCAAAAAAGAGAATAAAGGGACTGTCATATTGAGAATATTTTATAAAAATATTAATTCTTTTGTTGTTTAGAAGATGTAAGCAAAGTGGCAGCAAAAGTCAGAGCTGTATTTGATTAGAAATCAAAAGGTTATTAATAGTGCTGATTGCTTCAGCTTAGTTGTATCTGCTCTAGTATTACTCTTATTTGTTTGCCACACTAATCAAGCTCAGTGTAAGCCCTTATCTTTGACCAGCCAGAAGAAATCATAAAAGGAAATAATTGTTTAGTGAGAAAGACTTTGATAACAGCATGACTCTTGTGTGGGAGACAAGGAGATAACACTGTCTGAAATGATATAACCAAGGTAGCTAAGGTGATAAGTTCTTTAGCTATCCTGTCCTCAGCTGTAAGATATACAGCAAATGAAAGGTGTCTTTTCAAGAATCACTTTAAGAACCGATCATATTTGTAGTTTGCATATTTCACATGTGCATGTGTAGAGGAAAGGGACGAGATTTGGTGAAAAGCCAGAGATTTAGCCACAGAGTTTGACCAAGCAATTCAGCCACTGCTTATTATCCAGTTGTCTCTCTGTTGAATTAAGAACTGTGGTTATTGTTGGACTTTTATTTGACCAAAATATTTTCCAAAATTAAGTATTTATCTGAAGGAAGGTATCAAGCATTCAGTAAATCTTTTGCTAATTACAATGCTGGTTAATAATTCTCATTGCTTTCTTCAGAAAGTCCTGTTTTTCATCAGAGCTGTTCAGAACTCATTTTCTGGGCAGAGGTTCTCTTTATGGCTTGACCTGGTAGATTGGGAAGCTCTTTTTGTTTCAACCTCTGAGAAATACTTTTACTCAAGACACCAGTGTGTCTTCTTTTTGTTAAGCTAATCAGAGTGACCTCTTTAAGACTCTTCCTGGAGGACATTTTTTGCAGACTTCAAGTGCATTTGCATAACTTCTCTGTTTTCCTTCCAGTTTTTTTGATTTCCTTTTAGGAAAATCAGATGCCAGAAGCACGAGGTGATATTTAAGTATTGGTATCTGCAATGCTGTCAGTACTACAGAGAGGAAATCACTTACCTGCTTCTCTTCTTTACCTTCAAGGTTCAAATTAATTCTTTTTGCTGCAATATCACAATGAGAGTTCACATTGAATATCTTGGGCACTTCAGTACTCGCTGTTTTAACTGAGTCATGGTTATCCAGGATATAGAGTGCCATTCTGTACATATGTTACATTTTCTGTTCATTGATCTGCACCTTAGTACTTTATTTTATCCAAACATGCATTGTTAAATGAGCCTTTTTTTCATCTTTATGACTTTTTGCTAATCTTGTTTCTGCCTAATAATTTTACCATCATTTTATCTGATGAGATGTTGACTAGTCTGAAGCCTGGCACCAATCCTTTCTGAAACACAGGGGAAATACCTATGCTAATTCCTCTTTGTATTTTGTAGTATCTCTCCTAGCCCCATTTTTTGTGCTCTTATGTAGTATAGTCTTCATTTCCGAATGTCAAAGTCATGTTGTAATGAATCAGCTGTCCTGCAGAAAACCTTCTATAGGTGTGTAATTACCAAAAAAGTGGTGTCATCAAATACTTGAGTTAGTTAAAATTGCTGAATATTTTTAGTGGTGGATGCCAGTTCTCTAGTTAAGCTGTACATGTACATTAAGTATGGAGCAATATGTTACTTACAATACTTTTCCTGAGAGGAGCAGGAATTTGCACATTCATAGGGTGTAAATGAGCATTTTTTTAATAACTTTGGATCTGTAGAGACTGTAGCATGAGTTACATGGTTACACTTGTGCTGTCTGCACCAAAGAGACAGTGATAAAAGCATCATGTGGGAGCAGTACTTTATGCACGATGCATAATGTTAGTATGTCCATGTGCCAGGATGTTATTTGTGCCCTGAGTAGCTTTAAAATACTTCCTTCTCTAGATAGGACTTGAATAACTAGAAATGTACTCAGAATTGGTCTAGACAGGGGACACCTCACCTCACCACAAAATAAAGCTTTAGGAAATTCTTGGCTTTTTAGTTGAATGCAAAAAAAGAAAAAACCAATAAATTAATTACACTAACTCTTGATTCAGTTTTTTCAGCAGTCACTTTGTGTCAGGGCTGGATTTATTGCTGCATATCTGAAAACGAGCTGGATGTGCTACTTTTCTGATGCACCATAGTTCTTTTTAAATTCCTTCAGCCAGGTCTGCTTGTGGAAGAGATGGCCCAGGAGGCTCCATCACCCATCTTGCCTCCTTCATCTGTGCTGGCACAAGTGTTCTGTGTTCACATTCATTCACCTCTTGCACCTGGTTGACCTTGTAGCTACACCAACTTTGGGCATGGCACAAAGGAGGGGGCAGCACAGGGCTGGGAGCTAGCAAGCAAGGAAGAGGCAAATCCATGGATTTAAGCACCACTGATGGCCTGCAGTGGTTTTGTTGTGGTGTGACCTGCAGCCAGTCAGATGTCCTAAGAAGTTCCCATGCCAATTTTTCACCTTTACTGCACTATGTGTCAGTGTGGCTTTTGTGACTTAAGTCCCTCCATCTAAGTGGTTGAGCCCAGGGCTGGGAGCTAGCAAGCAAGGAAGAGGCAAATCCATGGATTTAAGCACCACTGATGGCCTGCAGTGGTTTTGTTGTGGTGTGACCTGCAGCCAGTCAGATGTCCTAAGAAGTTCCCATGCCAATTTTTCACCTTTACTGCACTATGTGTCAGTGTGGCTTTTGTGACTTAAGTCCCTCCATCTAAGTGGTTGAGCCTGACACCAATTGTGACTTAAGTCCCTCCATCTAAGTGTTCAAGCTTGACTGCACACCAAATTGCTCACTAACCTAGCTCTTCCAAAATAACCTAAATTAATACAAACACTGAAAAAATTCTACTGTTATGAATCTTAACAACCACAAACAAACCTGCCTTTATTTTGAAAGAGCTTGGGTACAGTACAGCACTGATGTGCTGTCGTGCTGGGTGATGGTCAGGAAGTGATGATGAGCAGCTCGAGGTCTGTAGGGGTGGTAGCCTGGGTCAGCTGCAGCCTCAAGAGGCTCCCTGAATTCAGCCCATGTTTGCTGTACAAGCACTACATTGGGAGAGCTACTAAGTAAGAATTAAGTGCCTTTGCTAGGAAGGGTTCAAGGTGAAAACAGAGAGAGCATCTTGCTTTCAATAGGTCTGGATTTTTCCTCACTGAAGAGCTATAGATAACTGAATGCATTTTTCTGTAAGTAGGTATTGAGTTTGTGATTTTTATTTCTTCCTCCAGCCCCTTTCAAGGAAGTAATGATTGAGTGACCAGGTTTTTGAAGGCTCAGCTTCAGTCATCTTAAGTAGGACTGACTTTCAGCAGCTAATTGTTTAGTATGTACTGAATTTTTTGGCTTTTTAAGCAACTAAATCTTAAAGAACAAGAATCAATGTCTCTTGACATGCGTGTCTCTAGTATTTAATGTGTGAAGACAATCTGCAGCCACATTGCAGGGAAAGCTGTATGGAAGCTTTGCTAGGCTGGATTATGCAGAGAATTACCAGCAGTCACAGAAATTGATTACTGTAACTGATGTCTTTTTTTAATAATGTATTCTTATGATGTTTGTAAAGCACAGGCAGGACTTTGAAGACCTGCTATATAAGTTTTTGAAAACAAACCTAGCATGGTTAGTCTCATGTAGTTCCACAGTGCAGGGCTCTGGACTTCACTCAGGCTCTCGAGCCTTAGCATCCATCTGCTCCCCAATCTGATTTGATGGCATGTGTTTTTTTTGCAGAGTTTAATAAGCTGAAACTGAAGACTGGAACTGGCCTATCCTGATATCTGTGCCAAACTCATGTGAGAGAACTAGTAATAACTAGTTCTGGGTCGGACTGGATGATCTTAAAGGTCTCTTTGAACTTAAACAATTCTACGATTCTGTGAAAGTTTTAAGCATTGTCTTGCTGTTTCTGCATTTCTTATTTTCCACTGCATGTTCCTGTTAAGGAATAGCACAGTGTGTGGCACTTAGTATGTTTACTCTCTCTTGTTTTTGAACAGATCTCCTTCAACTGGTAGCAGCTTTAAGAATTATGTGAGAATTGTAGAAATAAAAGCAAATGAGAGAAGACAACGTAACCATGTTTTATAGTTATGTGTAAGTTTTCTGTCATTTGAAAACTCAAGGGCTGTTGCTTTTGGTTGCCAAATGTTAGGCTGATTGCTTTCAAGGTGAAGCTGTACTATGCTGCTATGAACTGATATTGCATGATTAGGGTAATAAGTAAGTGCCACTTAATTGGAACAGGCCTGATCAGAAGACATTCCAGGTAACTGATTTAAGCCAAACAATACTTAATTGCAATGACTGTTGCTTAATGGGGATGGTAATTATGTGCATTGGGGATACCTTCAAATGATTCATTGGTGGTTGGGTCTTTTGTGTCTCCCTCACTGTTGGCTCTTTTTCCTGTTATTCAAAACAGCTTTTAGTGTCTTCATAAATAGCCATGATTCATTCAGAAAGCAGATAAACCCATTGCTGATGGTTGGCTTTTAATAAATCTGTGCCAGAGGTTTAAAATCAGCTTGTTTAAAATCATGTCGCTTCTAATGATGTTTGAGGACTTGTTTTATCTGCTTTCAGGATTTTGAATTGTTGAGTTTGCTTCTGCAATTTTCTATGCGATCAGGAATGTTAGAAATTGAAATAAGAAAAGACAAGTCATGTAACTTCTTGGCGTCTGGATCAGGGCAGGCCCTAACATCATGAGGCTTACTAAATCATAGAAGTTGATATGTTCTCTGCCCTTGGCAAATCATTGACTTGTTTTAGTTCTGTCATATTTTCCTACTGGGATTGCTTGTTTTCTTCTGCACGAACCTACCTGATGTGGTACAAAATACACTTTGCAATTGAGGCACCCCCTGCTTTGTAGATAAAACTGGCCAAAGATAAAACTTTGTTTTCTGAATTCATCAGGCAGACAAAGAGTTTGCTTCTGATGCTAATGTTACAGTTAATTTTTAATTCCAGAAATCTCATCCTTCCATATTTTTTTGGTTTTCTGTCTTGTTTATTGAATGAACATGTTGGATTAATACAAGTAAAAGTGTTTCTGTTTGTTATTTCTAGAATAACTAGAGCTTTTATGTTCTCCCCCCACTCCTTACAACATCTAGCACTTGACATGTGGTTAGATTCTGACAATGGCTCCTGCAAGAAGTGATTTTCAATGACAGGAACATGTTTCAGGCATTTTCATTATTTAAAAACCAGACATGTTTCTCTGTCAGCAAATTCACTGCAAATCTGAAAGCAGGACAGTATTTTTAGTGTGAACCTCAAGAACGCTGTGTTACCTTTTTCAAAACTGAAAGGACAATCCAGGATTGTAGGATTACACCACTTCCTGTTCCTTCATTTCCTACCAGCTCTTCCCTTTAGGAATACTTAAGAAGGACGTTTAGGGTGACATACGGAAAAGGTGACACAGGAGATTTTGTTGGCAAAACCAGAACTACCAATCTCCAGAGAGCCAAAGTTGTCTCTGTTGACTCTGGCCACAACCAGTCCACATATTGTATCATAGCATTTTATTTAAATTGGTTGAGAATATTTAATCCTATTTACTTTGTATGAAAAAAATACTAGAAATATGAAGCATTATCTTTATCTGCATTTTCTGTATAGATGTTTATAGGGATGTTGAGAAGCTCTTGGGTGTTGTCTAAACTACTTAAGTTATTAGCCAGTAGTTCACAGAAAGGATAGTTATTAACTGTTTGACATGTTGGTTTTGTTTTTTTTGTTTTCAATTTTCTTCTCTCTGCACCTTTAAAATGGTAGATGCCCAAAATATCTCTTGATTTTGATGCCTTTATTATGCCTCCACCCCACCTTGAGATTCACTGAGGGGCTGGATCTTCCGTGGGTAGAGATGTAGTACCTTCAGAAAGTCTAAGGTTCTTTGAAGTGTCTAAAGATTGGTTCCATTTACCCGTAGAAACTAAAAATGAAACCAAAATTATTTAAAACACACTGGCAAGACCACTTAGCTCAGTAAATTTGGTGTCTTTAAAGCATATTAGTGAGATCTAGACCCTTATTTTGCTAGGCATTGTGCTTATCTTTTTTAAGTCAAGGACTTGTGTTAAAAAACCCTCAGACAACTAAATTAATAAATAAGAAAATCATAAATCTAATTTAAATCATAAATCTAACATTGCCCATGTAATAGCCTATTATTCTAGTTCTCTGATGTATAAAGAAACACACATTTTTATCACAGCATGACTTTCACTGCAGTGCAACATAAATGCAATTCTTTCATCAGTAATTTCCACATATATACACAAATATATACACAAATCTTGAAGTAAAAGCAGCCATAAAACACAGCTGAGTTAAATCTGTTCACCAGGCTATAGAACACGCATAATTCTTTTTGTGAGCAACTGGTTTTGTAGCTTTTCCTTGTGCTGTACTACATATTGTTATTAAGGAGAGCTGTAATTTTAAAGATTTTGAGTAAATTTGGAATAGTTATAATGTTTCTCATTCAGTAATGTGTTTTAAGCTAGCAGAACTAGTGACAGGTTGTAATGAGTTTCAAATTTGGTGATTAGGCCAGAGTACAGTTGATGTAGGTGGAGGTGGCTGAATTCTGCTGAGGACTTACCCCACTGCCTGTGTGAGAATAGAATCATAGAATCATCAAGATTGAAGGAGACCTCAAATTATCAAGTTCAACTATTAACCTGCCACTCTGCTATAACCTTTAACTCTTAAACCATATCCTCCAGATCCAGATGCCTCTTAGACACTTCCAGGGATGGTGACTCCACCACCTCCCTGGGCAACCTATTCCAGTGCCTGATCACCCTGACAGTGAAGAAATTTCCCTGACATCTACCCTGAATCTCCCCTGTCTCAGTTTGTGACTGTTCCCTCTAGTCCTCTCACTGCAGGCAAGGCAGAAGAGACCATCCCCCACCTCTCTACAGCCCCCTTGCAAGTAGTTGTAGAGAGCAATGAGGTCACCCCTGAGCTGCCTCTTCTCAAGGCCAGACAAACCCAATTCCCTCAGCCCTTCCTCACATGACATGTGTTCTGGACCATTTATGAGCCTTGTTGCCCTTTGCTGGACTTGCTCTAGCACCTCATTGTCTTTTGTAAAGTGAAGGGGCCCAAAACTGAACACAGGTATTGCTCACCTGTCCTGTTGCAGATGCTCTGGGATCTGAATCTTTTCCTTTTTTCATAGCCTTCATCATCTTTCTGTTTTTATCCTCCCTTGGCATGTCACAGTTCAGGAAGGAGATGTAGATGCCCAGAGGACCTTGCAGTGTCACTGGTCTGTGCATTATTTTTGTAGTACACCACAGTGCTGGGAGGTGGAGAGTTTGGGTTACTGTGGCATTCTCAGCTGAGATCCCTTAATCTGAGGAAAGGTGACTGCATATATTTGTGGGGGGTGGTGGGGGAAGAGTAGGGAATTTAATAGCCTTTCTGTGTTGGTTTCAGCTTGTTTACTGTAGCTGAAGAGAGTCTTTTGAAAGCTGTGTTACGTGAGAGAAGTGCTCTCATGAAACACTAGTAAGGATGTAAGAGAAGACACGAAGGGCCATGTGGAAAAAATGGACAAATGGGCCATCTGTAATGTTACAGACACTACTACTAGATGCTGGTAGTGCTTCTAAAGTCATAAATTGATAATGCTATTAGTGTTAGATGCCAGAACTGCTGCTGGTGTCCAACAGCAGGAGTGATTTTCCCACTGGGAGAAAGAGTCCTGCTGTCCCTGTGGAGAGAAGTGTATTAAAAACATGGAAAACATTGAATTATGTTGTTGTTTGGAAAATACTGACATATATCTTACACAATGCTTGCACTGTTGCATTTCAAACATGTCCAGCTATGTAACCTAGATCAGATTAGGAGAATGGATGGGACTGGTTTGTGTTAGGCACTAAGATGGTATGTAGAAGGGCAGAAAAAGCAAGGGAAAGGACACACACAAAGGATCTGAGGTGTTGATAGGTAAAGGATAAATTAGAGCTGGCTTTCCATCAGTGATGTCACCCCTCAAGGAGGAGAATGCAGAAAGTGTCTTCTTCAGGGAAGAGCACAGCTCTGCATAGTGGCATTGCTTTCTTCAGTAGCAAATCCAGTCATATGTGGGCACTCTGTTAAAATGGGCTGTGCACAAATACCAAATGAAAGATAATAAATAACTGCCTGACAGAATTTACCCTGCAAATGTCATAGAAGATAGGATAGGTGAGTTCAGGCAGGTATGGAGGTGCAAGGAGACACTGAAACAGTCAACTGTAATCTCTGTATGTACTAATGTGCTGGTCCTGCTGTGAAAACAGACAGGGCAGAGACCTGTGGTCCTGAGGACCTGGTGCTGCTTACAGCAGTTGTTTTCTTTTTGGCATATGTGAGGTTGCTTGGGATTGTGTCAGAGCTTCTCAAGCTTCTTTGAGGAAAGGCCTGATAAGGAGAGTTGTGACAGAGCCCTGAGACTAAGTCAGCACCTACTTGTACCAATGGTATGATGAAGAGTTGTATCAATATAATGAATGCTGCAGTAAGGCAAGCAGAGTTGGAGAGATGTCATGGCACAACAGGTGAAATAACAGCTTGAGGTCTCTGTACTCTCAGAAAAGCATTACATCAGAGACTGTAATAATGATTTGTTTGTGATTCTACAACATATTTTAGCTTTAGAGCATTCCACAAACACTGTGATTTTAGTGTAGTGTATCCCTTTGCAGCTTGAACTTACACTTCTGTGTTGTTCTAAACCAATGTGTCTAACTTTACAGAAGGTGCCAACAGTTGTGTACTGAATAAATGCTGTCTGGCTCCCAAGAGAGCAATGTCTATTAAATCAGACACCAGAAGGTCACCTCGGGTCATAAACTATGTGCAAAACATAAAATCATTCTGACTTTTCCAAAAGTTCTTGTATACAAACAGGTAACAAGGTAAGCTAGTCAATATATTTGATTCCATTTCAGACTTTTGTAAACAAATAAACTGCAGCTCCAATCTGATAATCTGATAGTATACAAAAAACCTGACAGAGTGCACTTTTCTTTGTTGTTGTTTGTTTTCCTCCTGATTAGGTACAAAGACTTCGATTTAGTTCATGTTTGTATCAGGTAAACTCTGCATTATGAACCTTACAATGTAGTGTTACACAAAGAGCCAAGTTCATTTTGGGACATTCTCTTACTAGAAAAGGGTGAAACTGTTGTCATGTGTTTGACAGCAGATAATTTGGTGACATTTGGGTAACTTTGTTTACCACTCAGGAGGTCAGTGCAAGCAGCTAAGCAGTTGGTTCCATGTACAAATAAGTAGATCCCATGTGGCTAAATGACAGTGACAGAGTGTTGCAGATTGGACCTCATTTTTCATTTCCTTCTTTTAGAATAGTTCCATTCAAATCCCTTCTCTTTTAGGATTTGATATATTGCAACCCATGTGTTTGGAAGTTTCAATAATGAGTATCTGTGAAAATTAGGTATGAGCAAATGTAGTGGAAAGGATTTGGAAAATGTGAAATGGTTTTTAGATTCACCGAATTTATCAACTTTTTGGAAATTTTTTTACTCCCAAGAATGAGCACTATATTATGTCCAGGAAACATCAGTTGTGGAAGGGAATGGGTGAGCCAAGGAGAGAAGAATAGTTTTATCTGAATAAAAGTCCTGTGCAGATGCTGAAGAAAACGAGAGATGATGTTGCATGGCAGAATTAATCTGTTTCAGCAAGTATATATGCTGTAGATGGAGTAGCAGCTGAATTGCTGTAGAAATTAATTTGCCCCACACAGAATAAGTTGAATAATTTGCTAGAATAAACATGCAGGGCCATGATGGGAAGCCATTTATTCAGAGTGTCTGTAAGGAGACAAAAAATGAAAGCAATCTTGTAACTTGCTCTTCGCAAGCAGAGAGAGGAGACATAAAAAGATTTCTTGGGCTGCATGTATGACAGGATGGAGAGAAGCCACTGTGCACACTGCCATCTTCTTGAGCAAGTGTAGGCTCACCAGCTCTGGCACCTGAGAATATAAAGGAAAAATCTTTAGTATTGCTCATTGTATCAATGGATATTTCTTTTGTCAAGAGGAAGAAAGGACTGGAATTTTAAGAAATCTGTCCCAGAAGCACTGGAGTTGTGTGTTGTTCCTTACACAGGACCTGTGATAGTTGTATGTGGATTCTGTATGATGGCCACAAAGTTTGTATGGTTACTGCCAATAATACAGTGGTGGAATATGGTGTTAGATTAGTTAGAATAATTTACAATCGAAAAAATGGGTGTTGTCATTTTAGTTTTCTTCCCAGCTAAGTAATAGAATGTCTCCAGCAGATGCCTGACAGGGGGAGTGAACTCCTTGTGTAGGTATACATGTATGGTGTGTGAATTTAGGCCTTTGCTTGCCATCCCAACTGGAGCAGTGTGCTAGTGCATTCCCAGCCAGTGGGACTGGGGTGCACAGGCATCAGTGTGCTGGGGAGCAGCCTGACAGAGGAGAGAAAACTGTAATGGTTTCCATTTGGTCTGTATCAGACCATGCTTATGTCTTTTGCAAGGTATTGAATGGTTAATTTCCATTGGGACCAATTGAATCAGTACATTCTTTAGGAGGTAGAACTCTGACTTCTTTTGTTATGGCCTGGTGTCACATCAATAAGTACACGAGGCTGTCCCCAGTTTTCTCCAGAATGTTATTTAATGAAGTGTTGTAATGGGTTTGGCTGCGTATGTAAAATATACCTCGTAAGATAAAACGTTTTTGTGGTGTTGCAGAGCTTTTCTGGCAACTGAGTTTGGTGAGGGGTATATACTTGAAGTGGAATGCATCTTGGGCAGCATTAACCAAGAGTCTGTACAGAGTCATTTGAGCTCCCTTAGAAGCCTAAGAAGAAAAAGATGTGACCATAGGGTGAGTGACCCTCAGCCAGTGGTTTGATTTTAATGCACTTGTTAAAATGTATTGCTTCTAGATGGCTGAAGGTGACATAAAATTTGTCTTTAGTGGTATGACAGCAAATGATTTCATCACAGTGAGTAGTTGAACAGGGCACTGCTGTGCAGGTAAACATGTTTGCCATGAGACACAGTATAACTGGTGTATTAGAGATAAGAACTGATGTTACTATTATCTACTGTGTGCTAGAAGTCTTGGCAGAAATATTCTGAAGTTACAGCAAGGCCTTTGTTAATGGTCACAGTCTGGTTTTCTGGCTTTGTAATGTTTCAAACCATACCAAGTCATTTGGTATTTGGGTTTGCACACGCACAGGTGAAGTAGTTTGTTGTAAGTTGGTGGAAGGGATAGTGGGATATCCAGGTCTTCAAATGCTTGATTCAGTAACGTGGGTGTGTGCCATTCTCCTTCTGCTTGTGTTGCTGTTGAAAGAGGAGCAGCCAGATTTCTTCTGCTGCTGATGCCTATAAAATTGACTCACAGAACTGCTTCTCTAACCACTGCTGGGAAATGAGTTCAGTGGGGTGGTTGATGGAGCAGCTGCTCCCTGTGCCTTGCCCAGCTGAGAAGATTATTCTGCTGTCAGTTGATTTGCCTTTCCTGCCTACCTGAAGTTCTTCCGCTGTCCTCACATGGATCATCTTCTGGTGAAATTGCGAAGCCTTGTGCCTTGGATCCATTAGTGAAGCAGACTTTCTTGTGCACACTTAATTTGTTGTGCCCTCATGAGAACAGTTTTGTGCTACCCATGGCTTATGATTAGTCTGGCTTTTGAAGGCTGATTCAGCAGACATATCTCCTATAGTAGTCTCAAGTGCAGCAAGTATTATGCATATCTGCTGTATCAAATTCCATGGAGCTTGTGGGTGGTTTGGAAATAATGTAAGCTAAGCAGTTTTTGAGCACAGCTTGTTTCTGTAGATGACGGCACAATAACTTCTACAAAGTGCAGCTTTTTAATTTTTTTTTTTTTTTTTTGGTCATGTACACTAAATGGGAGCTTAGAAGTAAAAAGTTTCAGTGAGAACCACTCTTTTTTTATCATCTGGGTGAAGTGTGAGAACCCAATTTGCAGTGTTCAGGAATTGGTGCAAAACATGTAAGTAGAAGATTGTGAAGTTTGAAAGGCACTTCAAAAAAACCCAAACCTGGCAGAGATGTGCAGCAAGTTCTGCTAATTTTACATGTGCATAGATCTACACAGGTGTAGTGACTCCACACTATAGCATGAAGGGCTTAAGGTTTTTCTCAGATTATATTGGACTTTTCAAAAGAGAGCTGGTAGCCCTGGATAGTGAAAAAAATACCTGCAAATGATTTTCTAAAATCTTAATATGAGGAATGATGACATATTATTTTCTATTGTATAAGATCAGTGGTCCATGAAAGGCTGCTTGCATTTTCATTCTAAGAGGGTGGTAAGTCACTTAAAAAACCCAAAAGAACACAAACTGGCTTTCTCTTCTAAGGTCAGGCTTGTAGTTTTAGAATGGGTACTGCTGCTATTTAGGTCTATTCCCACCACTAGCATTCACTGCTGGAGGGATGCTGTTTATCATGTCCTTTCCTGTCTTTATGCTTTTGAAAAGGGAAAGTTTCATGTGCAGAGCATGTTGTTCTCTTCATGTGGAACCTATGAACAAACAATGCTAGTGACAGGAAGGGCACAGCTCACAATAGTATGACAGGGACTTGGTCTACAGCCTCCCTGTGATGTGAATGCAATGAACAGTAGAGGGGAATGTAGCATGGGTAGCGAATCTTTGTAACTTTTCCCTATGTTAGAAATCTGTTAGCTGCATCCTTTTTCAGGAGGAGCTGAAGGCAGGCGTGGCATAGCCTGGGTAGTGTTCCTGAAGGTGAAGGCACTCTGCCAGTGCTCAGTTCTGTGTAGGTCTCTGTAGCTGTGCTGCTAAATGCAGTTGTTTGCATGGAGCACCTCATGCTCCTTCAAAGAATCTGCACCTAAAAATTCTTAACAATTCCCTGTGTTACCTTTGCATCCTGACACCTTGCAGATGTGTCAGCCTTTCTGCTGAAACGACAGATCTGGAGGTAGTAGAGGGCAGAATTGCAAGCTCTGTTATGTTATAATCCAGTTGGTTAGTAATGCTTCTCTGTAACCAGCTGATGTTTCTTCTTTGAGCAGCAATGTTTGATTGGCATTTGACATTTTGCTTTAGCTGATCATGACATCTGACGCTACCACTGTCCCTGTTGTCCCTTTGATGCTCTTGCAAAAATCACAGACTTGCTTGTAATACACACCATTTTTTTGAATCTCACATCCCTTTCTTTTCCCCCAGGTACTGTGGACTTGTGAGAAGAGGTTGTTCTTTTAGCACAGGGATGTGAGTTCAGAGGAATGCCTGTTATGGCAGTATTGTAGATGTGTCAATGGGTGTTTCTTAGGAGCAGCAGGGCAGCAACTCTCAGTAGAACAACAGGTGATAAAGTACACATTAAAGAGGAAGAACAACTTGGTCTCTTAGGCCAAGAAAAGCAGAAGTGGGCCATATTTGAGGGACCAGAATTGTCTGTCGGTAACAAATATCCCATTACAGTCATGGCCTGTGTAACACAGGAGCAGCACCATGCCCTCTCACATGTGCCCCTAATCCTAAAATCAGTTGCCTCTTTGTGTGCCAAACGACAGTGTACTGACAGAAGAATCACTTCAGTATATATAACTGAGGCACTTAGTGTTATGAATAGTGTTATTTGATGCAGGAGATTACTGAACCAGCAGAGCAGCAGTTGGCAAGATAGGCCAGGAAAGGCTGAAACCTATGTCTGTTTGAAGGAGAGACAAGTACTGTTTCAGTGAAAACAGTTCAACCTTTTCCTAGGCATTAGAGACAAAAAGCATAGATAGTGGTCTTTGTAATCTGAGCAAACAAGTGCTTGGCAGTAACATTATACGAGCATAAACATCAAGTCTTTGTGATGTCAGCAGTGTTACTATCCTAGAGGCTTCTGAATGTGTTCTGTCTTTTGATTGCTTTCTGTTTTGTTGAAAAAAAGATTGGTTAGTTCAGAAAGAACTTACTTTACAAAGCAAAAGATCCTTAAGAAACTTAAGTGTACCAAAGTGTATTGGCAGTGCCTAATTGCTGTATTAATTTGGAAGTGATGGTTATTTCCATACTCTGATGAGTCAGACCTTGGTAATCTGTACCAGTCTAGCCCAGATGCCTCAGCTAGCCAAGTGTCAGAACTGATCACAAAGGTTTGACGTAAGAATATAAGTCTTCGAGTGTTGGTATAGTGGTTATGCTCTTAGCACATAAATCTGTGTGTGCATTGGCAGATAAATGAACTTGGTGACCTGCTAGGTCTTTTCCATCTCTCTTACATGATTGTCCATGTTGAAGCCCTAGAGCATCACTGTTGTTGCCTTCTTCTGAGCCAGCTGGCCTCAGGGAAAGAATCTGTCAGCGACTAGGAGAGCTCGCCAACTGGCCTGAGTTGTGTGCTGGCTCAGGAGACCCCTCCTTCATAGTTTTATAGCCTGCAGAAATGGGCCTTCTATTACCTGAACCTGTGATTGTTTGGAGATTGTCGGGCTTTCCGACGACCCAGGGATAATAGCCTTGTGCTTTATAGTGTTCTGCTGCCCTTTAAATTTGAAGTGTATTGAGAGCAAAGTGTGGCAGTTCTTGAAATAGCATGGAAGTGGAGCAAGCCTGGGACCTCTGTGGAGATCTAAAGCAAGTGGGGTGCAGTCCAGCATGCCATACTGCTGGGCCAGTGTATCCCTCTGCAACCTCAGAATTCTTCACAGTAACCTAGATATGCTCTGTCCTATGCAGCTAAAAGGGAAAGATAACTGGCATTATAGCTGGGGTTCTGTCTGTGAGATGGATCCATGTGTGGCATGAGGCTTTCAGGCAAAGGGAGCAAGTGTCTCACCTGTCATCAGTGCACTGAAAAAGGGAGCAAGTGTCTCACCTGTCATCTGCACTGAGATTGAAGTAGTGTGCAACTCATGAGCTGGGAGTGCAAATTACCACTGTATGCATCATTTTCCTTCACTCCTCTGAGCCTACATGGCAATGGCTTCTAGAACTTTACTACAGTGGAGGAAGAAGCCTTTGAATCCAAAATACCATCTTGCCTTTTTTGTGTTTACACAGGCTTCCAGGTGTAATAGAGGAAAAAGTAAAGATGTGAAGAGATGAATGTTCCTTAAAAGGATGAAGAAAAGAGATAGTTAGGTTGGTTAAGCAAGAGGACAGCAGAAGTAGGAGAACAAACAAATGAAAACTATGTAAAGAAAGTTAAGAGAGAAGCTGGTATCTGGAGAGAGATTCTCAGAAATGACTAGGAGTTTTGAGGGCCCCAGTCTCACTTTATTTCTCATGAGAATTAAGTCTCTGGAAATCTAACCCACTATTGAAAAGGCTTTTTTAGATTCCTTAATAGCTTTTTGCAGTTATAAAAATTTTAACCTAAGCCTGATGTACTAGGAAAAGCTTCTCTGTCACTTAAACAATACAATATTGAGAAATGCATATATGATTTGCTTGCATGCTACCCATGTAGGATGCTGAGGGAAGAAAGATGAAGGGGCACTGACAGTACAGAACCAGGTGTATTTCCACTTTCAGATCACGGAAGGAAGAGTGTTGAGTTTTGGAGTGTCTGGTCACAAAGGCCTAACAGTGAGATAGCTGTGCAAATTCAGAATGAGTGTTTATACAGCCTTGCATAAAGATCTTGGGATCTGATTTACAAATCTGTATTTCCCCCCTTCCCCTTCCTGTGGTCAGTGTAAGATTTCTTCTGTCAACAGGTGCTCTGAGAACATCATCTGTGCCTCGTGAGCAACAAAAGCTGTCTGATATGTCTCATATGCCACAATAATATATAGACTTAATGTGATAAAAAGTACCTTTGGATGGTGAGTTCATATTCAAGTAACACCACAAAGTCAGGGTATGTTAGTGTAAGACTGTGTCTCTGAATAGCTAATTCCTATGCACCACACTCTGCACTGTCCTGATATCTGGTGATTAAATAGCATTCTTTAAAGTGGCACTAATATTGTGCATCTTCTGGCAGAAGTTCTTAAAATCTGCACCGATTGTAGTTGTTCAGTAAAAGGTAAGTATGCCCCTTAGGAGAGCTGCAAGAGAAAACAGCTTATCTGCACACACCTGAAACTGGAAGAGACAATTCACTGGAACTTAATTGGCTGCATGCTGGAAAGACTAATGATGATTCTGCATTCCATTGGCAAAGAAATGAGGTAGATGGCAAAAAAAAAAAAGCTCTTATTACAGTGCCTGGGTAGTAGAAATTTATGAGAAGCTTGTTCTGTTTTTGCAACCCGTGATGTCATTTCAAAATCTTGCTATAAGGATTTTGAGGTAGAAAGCTGCAATACTGTATTGAATCTAAAGAAAAACGACACCTGCTCCTAATCTGGCAATGACTTAATTTCTATCACGTCACATCCTAACTGCTGCAAGTGTACTGTTGCTGTAAAAGAGTAATTTAATCTCATTTGCAGTGTTTTCACAGTGAAAGGATGTAGGGTGGGGGGAAAAGGAAGGAGAAGCAGCTATTTCATGTTGATATAATACTGACAGTAAGGAAAGAATGAAGTGACTTCTGTCACATCTCTTATCTACTTTTTATTCCAGCAGCTCTTCCTGTTCAGAGGAACTTAGTTATGATGTTGATCAGAGGATGAAGTAGCTAGATGAGGCATGGTGCTGCCATGAATGACGGATGCTAGCTGAATGGTAGGAATTTAGAAGAGACTCTCCATTTTGGTAAAACCTTTCTTTTCAGTAAGGGACATTGGGAAGACCAAAAAGACTTTGACTAGAGCTTTTCGTAGCCAGTATCTTGTTTCAGATGATAACCAATAGCAAAGGCCAGTGGCGAAAGGTGTGTAAGGACTGGGAAACCCATTTTGGTACTTCACCTTTGTCTTCTGATTTCCAGTTGTATGTGACTACTTTAGCTCTAGGTTTTTAATTTAAATAGTTCTGCATGCTTTCCCCCCCACCCCCTTCCATATATTTGTCCAAATAAACTTTTAACCCATGACCATTTTTGGCATGAAACTCTTCGTCTGGCAATAGATGACACAACTTGGCCAGATTTTGTGGGAGAAAAACCAACTTTGTTCCTGAGCCTTTTACCTGCTAATTTAATTTGATGACCTCTGCTTTTTTTTTCAAGGAAATACTGAAAAATCATTCTTTATTTACTGCTTTCACATGTGATTTTGTAGATGTCTGTAGCATTTATCATTACCTGTCCAGTTACTTCTTTGCCAGGCTGAAAATCCCTTATCTTTCTAGTCATTCCTTACAGGGTAGCTGTTACATGCTTTTCATCAAGCTGGTTTGTCCTTCTTTTTTTGTTCTGTTGTCTTTTCTGAGAAGAGACAGCCATACCTGTGCACAGTGTTCAAGATGCAGATGAATCTCTTGTTTACGTTGTGGCATAATGTTCTATTTTTCTTTTCTTCTCCTAAAAATGTCTAAAATTGCATGTGTGTGTTTGGCTAGCCCTGAGCACTGAGCTTGGGTTTCATAAGATTTCTACCGTAGCCCCAAAATTTGTCATGTGTGGTGTCAGCTATTTCAGATCCTATCCACGTGTATGTCATGTGGAATTCTTTTAAGCAATTATTGAGAATAGATTTCATGTGTCATTTTGTCCTGATATTGTTAGTCACTGGTAACTCCTGTCAAATAGTTTTTGTTTTTACTTTCTTGAATAACTTGGTGACATCTACAAACCTTGACATTCCACTTCAAAACAAGGGTCATTTCATCCTTTTCCTGGATCGTTTGGTAGTCTGTTGGACAGCAACAGCTATGGATCTAGAATAGGTCCCTGCAGGACTTTATTGAGTCCCTTCTTTGGAAAAACTAACCTCTTATTTTCCTTCTACCTTATTTCTGCACAACACCCCCTGCAAGTCACGTCTAGTCTTCACCCAGAGCAGCATCAATGAGGGAATTTTCTTGAATTCAAGCAGACTTTATCACAGTGATCTCTCATGCCTGCACTCACAGCGATTTCTTCAGACATCT
Organism: Acanthisitta chloris; assembly: GCF_000695815.1. Taxonomy (NCBI): domain Eukaryota; kingdom Metazoa; phylum Chordata; class Aves; order Passeriformes; family Acanthisittidae; genus Acanthisitta; species Acanthisitta chloris. The sequence continues at coordinate 76,798 of NW_008692921.1, read as the reverse complement.
CTAATGTCCAAGAAGCACATTTCCTTCCTCAAAAGCTGTGTTGGTCTTTCTGCAAGAAGAAAGTACATTAGATGGTTGGCAGTAAGGGGCATTCAAAAACTGCAAATTCAATGGCAATTAAAAACTAAGGCTAATGAAAAACTAGTGGTGAAGCTGAATTTGGTACTTCTTGTTACAAAGCTGTGGCTTGAAGAAGCACAAAATGTGGGAGCATTGACTGAGTTGACAACAGGGACGCTCAGTTAATTTCAAATGCTTCTTTTAAAATGGTCTGACTTGTGATGTAGTGGGGAAACATGCTTCTAATGCAGACTTTATTTGAATGCCAAATCCAAAATTTTAGCATCAAGCCATTTTCTAGTTGTTCAGGCTCCCAGCAGAAACAATGGTTACATCAGTTTACCCTTTCATAGCTTCCATGTACTTAAGAGGATTTTGGCCAAAAGATTGCATAACCAAAAAAGCTCTATACTAGGGAGCAGGAGCAGCATAGAACCTTCTGAATCTGCTACAGGAGATGATGGTATGTCATCCTCTCTCTACTTTTTTTCCCTCCCATAATTCCACTACTCCAGGAGCTGCATGGGATCACTTATAAAGTCTATATTCTTTCAGCACCTGCTGGAGAAGTAGTACCATGGTTTCCCCATGTTGTTTTAAAGTTGTTCTGGGGGAACCACTTCATTCAATCCATAGATTTTCTGTTTCACAAGTCAGGAGGTATCTCCCCCCATTCTCTCCCAAATGCAAATGACATTTTCCAGAAAAACAGGACTGAAAGACAGATCAGATCTACTTAAAGATGATTTTTTTTTGCTGCCTGGCCCTGTTTGTTGAACTACTGACCCGGAGGTCAAACACCTCAGTAGTGCTTTGAGTTGTCTGTGCCCTGTGGATGGAACACTGGATACTAGCAGCAATGACTGGCATGTAGCATGATTTTTTGATGAGAAACTACTGTACAGTGAAAAACAGTCTTATGAAAATACATTCCACAGTAGCAGAGCAGCAATTAAGTCCTGTCTTTCCCCACTGGGAGATGACTAATATTTAGGTTATTGCCAAACTTTTAATATAAAATAAAAAGCAAACCCATTCCAAGAGACTGAGGTTCAGAGGAGCTTTCTCATTAAATTAAACTTCTTATTATTTTTCATATATATACATGTAGGAAGCAGTTTTAATCATTTCTGTACCTGGAATCACAAGCAATGCCATGAGGCTATTGTAACATTTGGAGTGGAGGAGATGTACTCAGCATTTCTGGCTTTCCACTGTATTGGCATGTGACTGTCCATGCTGTGCATCAAGGCTGTGCTGGAGGATAGGTGGCTAACTAGGTGGGCTGAGGAGTCATTATACAAGCTGACTTGCTTCTGTGTCATTTTGTCAATAGAGGTGTAATAAAAATCAGTAGTAAGCTATTTGGGAACTGGGGTTTTGCCAGACAAAAAGTATTAGCAGCTTCTTGAGTATCAGCAGTAGAAATTAGGTCATCTGAGGAGTCAGCCATGTGCTCAGATATAGATGGTAACTGTTGTTTATTTAATAGGAGAATTTAAGATGATTGTGAAGAAGGCTGTGATAGTGAACGTGCTTCTTGCAAATATACAAAAAGGATTAATATAGGGTTTTTAGGAAACAAATTGGCTGTCTGCTCCATCTTAAGCATAGGAATGTGCTTGGCTACCTGAATCATTCTCCTTCTTGAATCTCTTGTTTTATACAACACATCTTTTTGATAGCTTGTCTCCTACTCTGGTGACATCTGAAGCATCCCACTGGGTTGCTCAGCTTTTGAAGAGGTATATCATCCTGGCTGGTGAAATTGCTTCCTGTTTATAGAGAGCAGTGTTAATCCCAAATCCTACCATGGCATACCAGAACTTGGTATCTTGTTTCAAAAAATTAAATGGCAAGTTTATTGTTCCTTAGAGACTCGACTCATGAGAACAAGAACAAACCATGATTTCTCATACCAGTAGGAGAACAAAATGGTAAGGTTTATGTGAACTGTGGTTGGAACTACTGATTCTTTATATTGGAAGGAAGCCACAACAGAAAAATAAGTTGAATGTAGACAGAAATTTTGGAAAAACTGTTGGGCACGCTGAATTCTGTTTGTCAGCATTCAAAAGCCTTTTTTAATGGCTACATTTCCAGAGAAGTGAGCTGTGTGGTCCAGCAGCTAGAACAATGACTGATTTTGCTTGCATGTTTCATCACTGAACCAATTCTGCCTTTCTCTGTGGTAATTTCCTTGTTTCCTTCCTCGTTGATCTGTTATCATGCTCATCATTGTGAACTGGTTTGTGATAATTGGTGTGGAAAAAGAATAACGTTTTAAGCATTGCTGTGTTTTGTGGAAGGCCTGAGGGATGTAAAAAGCACCAGGAACAGACAGGAGAAGCGTTAAGAGAAGTTTGAGTGCAAAAGTAGATTATATATTTGTACATGTACAGTGTAGACTCTGTGCCATTCTCTTTGATTGTGTTTGAATAGGTAATTCCGTAATTCTTGTAAAGAGGTAGTTAGAAATATCAATGTGAGCTTTGGAAATGTTCATGACCTGTAATCACAGATGGTGAGAAAGGGGTTTTCCTCATAAATTCATAGGCATGAAGAAGCCAGACCTTCCCTTCTGGAAGAAAGGATGAACTTTACACAGCTTCACTGTATTTCTTCCTTTCAAGAACATATTTGGCCAGATTTTAAAAGAGCTCAGCTCCCATTTGGGCACCTAAATTAAATGGCTGGATTTGCAAAAGTGTTTAGCATCCAGCAGCTACTTTTATTCCCACATATGTACCCAAATGGGAGATGAGTTGTTTTGACAGTGTGGCCCATTATTTGTCAAGTTGGTTGTGATTAAGACTCAGAGCATTCCAGGAGCACTCTATTAAAATACTCATAGAGCAGACAACCTTATGGGGCCATTTATAAAGCCATACTGCTGAGCCAATAGAAATGAAATTCTGAAGTTGTGCAACCACATCTTGTAAATGGAGAGAATGAATGGCTGCGAGTTGTTTTTTACCCCTGTTCAGAGAATGCTGCTGAAAATGAGAGGAAATTTGACAGTTGCAGCCCCAAGAAAATAAACATTGAACATTCACAGTGCAGGAACCATTAAGGTGTGAGAACTACCAACCTGTGCTAGGTAAGCAGGGAGTGCCCATGTAACCTTCAGGAACAGTGTACAGTTGAACAACACACATCTTAAGTAATTTGTCATGTTCTTGGCATCTTGAGAGGAGGATGATGTGAGGAATCACAGATTTTTCATGGATTCAGTAGCTGAACACTCTTAAATATGGAATAAGAATTTGTAGGTGAAACAAGGATAGTTACTGGAGGATGGATCACTCAGTAGCTGCTGTACAACATTATGGCAATTCTTGATTATGAGGGTGGTAAGGCACTGGAACAGATTGCCCAGAGAAGTTGTGGATGCCATGTCCCTGGCAAGCCAGGAAATTCATTCATGGTCAGAGTTCATCCAATTAGAGCCTTTCCAGGCACTTCAGTCTTGATCTATTAACGTTTACAGTCAGTGGAAAGACTCAGTGTCTCACATGCTTTTATTAGAAGTGGATTGGATTCTTACTAAAATGAAGTGCTCTTTCTGAGAGGTTGTAGCTACAGATAGTAGTAGAGTTGTGGCAAGCTGTTGTGAGGGATTTTCAGGGAAATATGTTAAAGAGTGTGTAAGAGTATAAGGGGCTATTGTCTCTCTTGGGGGGATATGGGAAGTGAGCTTGCAACATCCGTACAACATGTATTGTCTAAGAATTGATTCAGCATGCTGGCCTTGGTGTTTTCTCTTCCAGTGCAGCACTGCTAGTCAAGGCATGTATTTTTTAGATCATTATAAAGCTGCCTGGTGGGATAACGTTGGAGAGGCAGAAATCCATGCGTGCAAACAAGCCTTGTAACAGTGTGAGTGTTTATGGCAAGATTGCATTACTTACTTCTTAGCTATGGAACTGCTGTGAGCATCATGCCATACCTAAGCTATAATACGTAGTTTGAAGTCACTACTGGTCATTATCTGATAGTTAATGCCTGAGGAAACTATATATTACTGCTATTATGAATTGTTTCTTTACTGTTTTTGGTTTCCCACTTTACTGAATAGCTGCTGACAGCACCCTGAGTCCCTTCAAGCTGGATTACAGTGGTTGACACAGAGGACAATTTTATGGCTTTGTTGTATATATGTATCTTTTAGGAGAATGCACATACAGCTACAGCATTATTTATCTGTGCACTGCAAAAATGCTCAAGGATAATAGAAAATTCTGTGTTATGCTGCAACTTTTAATTACTGATGCTCTTTTTGGAAGTATTAAGATAGTTAAACTGATTTTTTTTTTTCCAAGTATATGTGATTTTCAGTGATAATCATATCATAAAGTTGGGGTTGTTCAGCCTGGAGAGGAGAATGCTCTGGAGAGACCCTATAGGAGTCTCCCAGTACCTTAAGAGGGTCTACAAGAAATGTGCAGAGGGACTTTTTACAAGGGCATGTAGTGATTGGACAAGGGATAAGGGTTTCAAACAGAGTAGGTTTAGATTAGATCTGAGGAAGAAATTTTGTACTGTGAGGTTGGTGAGACACTGGAACAGGCAAGTTGTTGTTGCCCCATCCTGGGAAGTGGTCGAGGCCAGGCTGGATGGGGCTTTGAGCAACCTGGGCAGGTGGGACATGTCCCTCCCCATGGCAGTGGGGCTGGAACTAGGTGAATCTACAAGGTCCATTCCAACCCAAACCACTCAAAGATTCTATGATATGAAATGTACATAGTTTATTAAGATCTATATGAAGATATAGCATTAAAAAATCCTGTGATTTAATTTTTGTAGTTCTATAGCTCTTTCTCCTTACCTATTGTACATTTAGTTTTATGAGATTTTCAAAATTTGTTTCTGGAAGTTACTTATATCTGTTGTGCAGTTTTGAAACTGCAAGCAATATTGTGTGTTGAGATGTGGCTGTTTATTATATATTCTGATGTTCTATGTGAAAGGATTACTCACAAAGTAGAGATAAGGAAAAAAATGGAAGAACATAATGATTTGCTTCCAGATGTGAATTCTTTTTCCCCTCAAGGTATATGTGTGAAATGACAGATACTCAACTGAACAGTGGATAAAAGGGTCTTAATATTAAAAACAAAATGTGACAGGAAATATACCTTACAAGCATAGTCTCTTGAATACTCATCCTTGCTTTCATTTGCCACCCTGAATTAATATTTAAACTTAATAAGATCTGCAAGATTTGTGTAGTGATTTTCATTTGTCTTGGTGCACTGCAGTGCTGCTGTATGGAAAGCTGCATTAATGTTTAGAACAGGCAATTCTGTCAAGAACTGCTGTATAATATAAATCTGCATTAATTATTGCTCTTGTTAAAGGTGTAACTATAAACCATCGTAAATCTGTTCATTTATATATGTATTAGAGAACTGATAACCATGACCAGGTTGTGTGTGTATCAAATCAAAAACCAAACATACTCAGCTTTATTATTAAGCAAAGGACAGTGGGAGACTTAGATGAACTACAGCACATAAAATGCTTTGCCTCTACTACTAAAGAAGAGCAATTTCATGATGTTTATTGGTGTGGTCCAGCTATTGCATAATAGCCCCAGCTAGCCATAGTACATACAATTATGATATATACATATATATATATCTCATAATCTTTATTACCATAATACATTATTCTTCCACAAGAGAAATTAGATGCATAGTGCTCTGTGGCTCATGATTTTGCCATCTTAAAGAGATGCTTAGTATTTGAGTGATGGTTGAATCACCTATTTTATACTTAAGTACATAATCCCAAGAAGGTTTAAATCAATGTGTTAATTGGTAAGTGATACTGTAATTATATGTATAATCATGGAAATTTTGAATCCAGATTATTTACTTGCTCTCAGGAAATTAATCTGCAGAGGTCATATATTAGATTGCTTGTTTATTAAGTGGAACCCCTGTAGTTACAAAGTACTGATTGGCTATAAGCTGAATGAAGCATTCTTACAGCTGTATTCAGCAGGTGTCAACAGTTCAAATCTTTGAGTGCGTATTGATCCAGATTCAAACAGTTCATTAATCTAAGCACACATTATATAGATTTTTCAATGCAATTTTGGAAGAGTTGAAAAATCGTATTGAATGATGAGAGATGATACTCAAATTATGTTTTTATGGCAAATCTCCCTTGTGCTTGTGACATACTGAGATGGGGTTGGGTGCTAAAACTGACACTGTGTCTTGATTTTTATTTTCAGATGTACTTTTCCGGCTCGAGAGTAGCTTCGGTGGGTGAAGTAGTCTTTGCCTGCTGGCAGTGCAAACCATCTGTTTTTCTAGCGTTGGGTTTGCCACATACAGCCCTGCTTCCTTTTTATTTGCTTGGACAGAAATAGCATTGGTATCACTTAAGAATCCCAGAGATATCCGGATACTCTGTGTTATTTCTCCTCCTTGGTCTTGATCCTGGAATCCTCTGGCAAGGCTGTTCAGCACAGGTTTAAAAAGGGGGTAGCTCTAATGAAATAATCTGAACAGCTTGAACCTTTAAAGTTAAAGCATGAGCTTGGGTGCTTTGTTTCATGGGGGAAAGTGACATGGAAGGCCTCCTAGGAGAAGCATTCAGAGGTATCTGACTGGACTTTTCCTTTGTCCACACTGTTGTACCTGAGAACAGAGATCAGATGGTCATTCAGATCACTTATCAAATACTGCTTCCTCACATAGTTTAGTGAGAGAAATAGTTTTTTTTTTCCATGATGAATTCTGACAGAGCTCCATCAGTTGGTGCATCTATGGGCTTTTAGTCTGGCAGTTATATGATTTCACTCCCTTTCTCTTCTCTGCTAATTACTGGTGTCTTTGTTGGTGTAGAGAACAAAGAAAAGAAAGAAAAAGAAGAGATGTTTCTGCTGGTATTAGTGAGGCAGAAAAGAGGGAAAGATTGTTCAATTTTGAAGGGGAAAAAATGCAATATATAGAAAGAGATCAAGGTTTTCAGGAGTTATTACATTTTTCCCTTACTGTAATGATCAAGCTAAAGATATACTTCAGTCCTGCTGACCAATTTTGATTAGATTGCCGT
>NW_008692921.1:0-69635 GCF_000695815.1 Acanthisitta chloris | reverse complement strand
TGCCTACTTAATCATCTACAAATGATAAGAGGTTTTTATTCTTTTATTTTTCTTTCCTTGTGGTTTCCAATTTATTTTTTTTTTCAATATTATGGAAGTTATGATACATCTCTCAGACACTTGTAATTCATATAATATGAATTGCAAAGCTGCAAAGAAGGTAACAATTGTGCAATAGAGTGTTATAGATCTGATGCTATAAAGATACTGTGCAAAATCTGACCCAATTATCTTGTAGTTTATGCTCCTTTTGTACTGGCAATGCTATTGTTATTTCCTGCTGCTAATAACTAACTTTGCATTATGTTTAATTTCATAAAGTACAGCTCGTATTGTACAGCTTGCATATCCAATAAAAAAAATGGAAAATTGCAATAAAGCTTGTAAAATAATGGATAGGAATTTTTCAGAAGAGTTGACATGCCTGTCAAGATAATGCTGATAGAATTTCATACATCTGCAGTAGGACACAAAATTAATTACCAAAGAATCTGACATTGTTAGTCCTTTTTATTCAGTTATATGATAGCTTCAGTGCTCTGGAAAAAAAATAATCAAAGCAGAATTTAAAACTGTTCTCAGAATGGCAGGTTTTCATCTAGAAATGTTAATGTATGTTAAACTTTAATTAAAAAGACTCTATATCATATCTTAACCTTTTTTAATATAGCATAATTATCTGTGGTGCAGATCCTATTCAAAGGTACGTTTTTTTATTGAAAGACTCTGTTTTAATGTAAAGGATCTCTGGTTTTCAGCAAATTATTGTCATCTTGTAATTTTGGAGAGCTGAGCATACACACAACGGTGCAATCTGCAGCCTTCCGTGAAGTCCAAGGGTGTGTTTCAGTCACAAAGATTAGTGACATTTCCAACATGAAATATAGATTGAGCACTTCATAGGAATATCAAATACCAAGGTTCCTTTGTAACCTTTGTGTTTTTCAAGATATTTTATCCAGATGCCACGACACTGTTGGAAGATGGGGGTGTGTGAATTGCTGAGTTCCAAGACCTGTTTTTGCATCAGGCTGCCTTTCCTCTGCTGCTCCTGATGCTTGCATGGAGATAATATCTCCTTGCTTCATCTTTCACCCTGAACGTGATGTCACCAGGCAGAAGGTGCTTGGAGCAGAGGCAGTTGGTGGCCAGATGTGCTGTGTCCCTGCACAGCTGGCGAGCAGAGCCCGCGGAGGCACTAGATGTCACTGTTCCTCCACGCTGGAACAGCCGCCGGTGCATTTTTTGGGCTGTGAGTGTAAAGTAGCTGTAGGTGGCAAAGGTTTGTGCATTTAGTTTGTATAGTGCCACTTCAGACCGTGTAGTCATGGACTTCGAGGCAAACAACAGCTGGGTTACTAGTGTTTTCTCATGTAATTTAAACACTGAGCCCATGGTTGAGGGAGAGGCACCATCAAGCCTTTCTTGGCTGGATTGTGTGAGCCAACTGTGGTCTGCTGGTCTTGAACCATTGAAGCCTTAACACAGGAGAGAAAGCAGATTGTTAATCTCCATTTTATTTATCAGCAAAGAGATACCTTTATTTTGTAGCCACTTCCAGGAAGAACTGGATGAGAACTTTACTAGAACTGCGTAGTTGAAGGTTGGTGAGGTAGTCCATGCTGTAGTTTCTCTCTTCAGTCACCCACTGAAGCTCTCTTTACTGCCAAGGTAAGAAATAAAGGGGAAAAAACAGGGCCAACACTTGCAATATGCTTTTATGCCTGCATTTAGACCAGAATTTATTTGAGAAGTACCAGTGACAAAAGTGGCTACAGAAGTTGGCCATTGGTACTATGTATATTACATTAAAAGCTTAAGAATAGCCTCAATAACCTACAAAAACTGTCTTGGTGTGGATGCCTCTCCATCTGTATATTTAGAAGGTATTTTCTTCAGGTCTGTTCTTTTCTCCATCAGGAGAAGATTTCTACCAGGAGGGAGTTCTTCAGTCTGGAAATAAATATGTAGCTCTTAACATGCTCTAAGAAGTTAGAAAACTGTAACTACTTGTGCTGTATTTTTCCATATCAATTTATCATCAAATCTAATTAATTCATCATGTAGGGACTCCTGTGTCAGCTGCCATCCTTAAATCGACAGCATGCTTTTCTGAAAGATCCCCTGCAAGTAGCTTAGAAGGTATGGGCTTTGTGCAGGAATTACTAGGTGAATTTTTGCAGACTTTCTATTACATGAGACCTAAGGTTTTGTGTCGGTCTCATGACTTCACCTCCAGATAATCTTAGGTGGTGTGCTTGTGTGTGACCTCTCTACTTTTCCTGTGCCTCTGGGTAGAAAATCTCAGATTGTATCCCGGTGGGATGGAAAAGACTGAAAATCATTCACCTAATGTGGCTAAAATTTCAATTACATTTGTAGTGTTTGTCTTCAGAAAAGTAATACTCATAGAGATGGGTTTCTTATTTCTTGTCCCAATGAGCAGTGTACAACAGCTACTTCATATACGAGAATATTTTTTTAATTTTGAATTTGGCAAATGAAATGCCTAATCAGTGGTACCAGAAAACTGGCCTCATGGTCTTGCCCAGCCTTGTTTCCTTCCATAGCCAGGGGGTGTTGGTTGCTCAGTGGCCCTTGCAGCAGCACAGAACTCCATACTAGTCACAGCTGAAATGTTTACAGTGCCCACAACTCGGAAGTCTCAGATAAGCTGCTGCTGTTGCAGGGTCATGCTTTATCTGAAAAGGGCGTCATCTATATCGGTTTGTAAGATGTTACAGTTTAATGACCAAATTCTCTCTCTCATCCCTCCGTAGAGAACTCTACGTATGGGGCAATATTATAAGCAAAGAATGAGTTTTGTATGCCTTGGACCTCAGTTTCCAAGCCTGGTGAAGAGCAGAATTCAGCTTCATATGCTCAGAGATGTAACAATTTTCTGCCCTGTCTCAGTAAATAGTTAAGTTTTGTTGCAGGTATTTTAAGTAGTGTAAGTCAGGGTAGGGTGGTTAATTAAAGGAGCATGGATCCTGCAAAAGCTTTTTATTTGAGGCTGGACTTTGAAAAAGTAAAAAGGAACATCCATATGGGTTCCTCCAGCCTGCAGTGGATCCTTTGGAATCAGCAAATTCCAGGTTCAGAATGTCTCACTTCTTCCATATGGGCATGTCCTGCTCCCTGTTTTCTGACTGATCTGAGTTTAGCTGTGACTCACAGCACTTCCTCTCTTGCACAAAGAGGTTTTTTGCCCATTTAGAGATATAAGGGTCAGAAGTAAAGAGGAATGGGGAATAAAATATTGCTGCTACTTGCGTGTTGGAAGAGTGACTAGGATCCACTGAGCTGTGAGATAACAATCTAGGGACCAACTTCACTCAGACACTTGCATTTTATTTAACATTTATTTAAATAGTAAAACTCTTTGATTGTTAAATTAGCATTAAAGCAGGCTGGAAACTGGTTTACAGTCTCTGGAAAGCAGCCACACATCATCAGTGTCATAAATTACGTCCTTTTTTACCAAGATATTGGCTGCCAGCTGAAAGGTTAGAAATAACTTATTTTATTTTCAAATGCAATTTGCAGTTTATCCACGGAGAGAAATGAGCAAAATGGATGCAGCTGTTTTTTAGATTAACCCCACAGAGTTGTCAGGCTTGGAGATCCTGGAGAAGTGCAGTGTGTTGAGTGTTATCCCTACAGGACAGGAAACTCCATCTCTTTGTGGCATCCGAGAGTTACGGGTGGAGGGACAAGTGTCTGCACTGGCAGAGAGCCCAGGTTGTCATAATGACAAACCCCCAGAAGAAAGCAATGGAATAACTCTCAGGACATCCATTCAACGGTAGAGTGATGTGTTTAGGTGATGCAAACACAGTTTGATGATGTAAGGAGAGGGAGGGCATGGGTTTTAAAGACCTTTTGAGCGCTGATGAGCAACATCAAATTTTATTTCTCTAGTTATGGTGTGCTATCTCACTTCAATCTTTGAGAAAATTTCATCTTTTGAAGAAAAGGTGCCTCCTGTTTTGGAAACTGTTGTGCCTCATGCAAGTGCCAAAGATACGAATATCTGAAGATCTCCCGTGAATTGGAAATCTTAGGCCATTTTTTTCAGTATATTTTGTATTTAGTTTTTTTTCAGTGCAGTTTGTACATTTCTGCAAGTCAGTTTGTCAGGGAAAACTGTAACATAGGATAGTAAATCTTGAATTAATAGATCCAGTGGCTTAGCATTCGTGTCAGGTTACCTAAAGTTATTTTAAAATGATATATAAAATGATTTTTAAAAACAGTGAGCCCCCTAGGTTGTTTAATTTTCAAATCCATCACTCAAGCTGAGACGGTTTACAGTGCATGTGACATAGCAGAAGAAGGATTACTGTACGTGTGAAGCATGAGGACAAAGATTACTGAGGAAATACTGGAGTCAGATGTGGCTGGGAATCATCGCTTTGTGCATAGGAGGTGTTATTTATTTACAATATAACTCCATTTGATTTGACAATGAGACTGGGTCCTACATCCTGCACGGAAGTTGAGGCTGAAATATGATCTACGTGGCATAGATGCATGTTGTGGTTTCGTTTGGGGTGGGTTGTTTTTTTTTTTTTTTTGGTTGCACAGCTGCATCATCACTGACATTTTATGTGTAGAACTGCAGCAGTCACTTACTTCATAAAATACTTTTCCTCTGGCATGTGCCTTTTGAATGTTCAAAGAAAACTCATGCAATATCTGCTATCTTGATGTTTCGTGGCCTGGGAATGAAGCTTATTGTAGGAAAACAGGAGGCAGGAGCTGGAGCCTTGCAGTGTGAGTGCGCAGTTCAAGTCCAGTTGCATGAATCACTGTGGAAATTTTTTTTTTTAATAAGGTCACTTACTGCTGCAGATTTTTAAATGGAAAATACAAAGTTGTACAGTCACTCCTGAAACAATCTCCCTGCATGTTAGTGGCACATTCCTTGTGCTCAGGAAATCAATGCCAGTGATGTAATGGGAGTTTCTACATCATAGTGGTATGTCATTCCCACGAAGAGAGCATCGTGGGAGCTGGTGAGATTGATGTCCTCTCTAAGAATAGCACTGATTATAGAACAGATTTTCCCATATACAGAGCCATTTTTAATTCACTGCCTACTGCAGCTGCCAGCCTGCAGAGATAATTCCTTCTAGCAGAATAGCTCTAGATTATTATAGGGAAATCGAATTTGCATAAAAGCATTTTATCTCTCCCCTTTTTTTCATGTCAGAGTTACCAAACATTTGCTGTCAGTTACTTTTTTTTTTTTTGCGTGTAGGAAGAACTTTGTTAGAATTACATCTTAAGTAAATTTTGTTAAGATATTTTCAGTTTGTTAGAATTACATCTTAAGTAAATTATGTTAAGATCTTTTCAACTCTTTTTTGTTTTATGTATTTCAGAATGAATACTAAGCAGCTACAAAGAAAGACTGTTAGGGAACAAGCAAGCTTTTGAGAAAAGAAAACAGAAAACTAAGAGTGGTTTTTGCACACCTTGAGGAGCCCAAGTAGTCCCATTCTCATCTACTTAATTACATGATCCCGGTGCCCTGGGCAGATCTTGCAGGATGTGTCTGTGTAGTTTGAAAATGTGATGTAGCCAACCATGGCTCAGAGTGCTGTGCAAATCTGAGTGGGTGTTGTGATTTACTGATAAGGAAACTGAGGCACAGGTAAGTTAAATGACTTGCTTAGGGTTACAAACTGAGGGCAGAATAAACATAGTCTCTTGAACTGCAAGTGGTTGCCCAAGTGGTTGGACTGTTCCAACCATGTTGGACATGGTTGTGTCCTTTAGCACTCATTCAAAGAGATTTTTGAGGTTCAACAGCAAGAGCAGGTTTGTTGTTTTTTTTGGGCTGATATTTTAAATTAACTTTTTTATTTACCCAGTACTGCACTTAGCTACGTTTGTCGTAGAATCTGTATATAAGCTGCTTTTTCAAAAGTCAAGAAAAATATTGTAATGAGGTCTTATGGTAGAGAAAGAAGTTTTCCTCCCATTTTGAAATCTGGAGTTGAAATTCTTCTTAATTTGTCTTTGCTTCAGCCTTGTTCCCAGGTCAATGGAGTACCATTTAAATGTATTAGTATAATTTATCTCCTCCTCTGTTAATATTTCTAGCATGATTTGTAGAATTCTAAAACTGTAGTGTACAAGCTAAATATTTGAAGAAATCACCAAGGCATCGTTCAGTTGTCTGAAGTGAGGTGGCTAATGCAATTTGATACATGCTAGGACAGCCTCTACCTGCTAGAAAGGTGCAGGCATCCCAAATACAGTGTGTTGGATTCAGCCTTGTGGAAATGCTATCAGGCCCCTTTGCATAGGCAACTGACTTGAGATTCCAGGCGGACTGCAGAGCTAAATAGTTTCTAAAAAAGCAAATGTAACAGCAAGAACGTGGTCTAACCCGCTGACCATGGAGGTCTCACATTAATGTGAAAGCAGTCAAGAGACCGTTAAGTATATTAGACTAGTTTCAGATTCAGAATTTGCTGCCTTATTCCCTTGAAAACTCTTCAAAGAGGAATGGTAGGTATGAATAGGCAGTTAGACCCTGGCCACAACTGGGAATTGCTTGGTAGACAGCAGAGAGGCTGCATGGGAATTGATTTCTATGCCTAGTGTTACTCAGGTCTGATCCTTAGGTAGAGTGGAGGCACCTGGAGCCTAAGCTTACCTGACAGGGGCCCAGGGAGACCTTCTCCTGGTTAAAAGCAGATGAAGTGCTGAATGCTCCGTGAAGGTTCACCGTGGTCTTCTAGCACAAGCTCTGTAAGAGGTCTCAGTGTGTGGGGTGGGAGTGGCCAAGAGTGAAATAAATATTTATGTTGTGAGTTATGATATCATGAGCTAATATACGTAAACAATTAATTAGTGACCTTCATGCCCCTTCTACCTTCATCGATTTCAGTAGATGGGGCTTGTAGAGGTCTTGGTCACTTTGTGCGCTATCAACAGTAGAGATTATGGATTCCCTTAACAGCGTGCAGAGTTATATTTTTCCCAGAAACTGAGATAGGCTGCTTAAGTACTGTGCTCCCTCTGCTATCAGGTGCTAACACTGAGTTTATGGTTGTAAGAGGCAAAATGACTTTGGAGGATTGTGCTGTAACCTGATAGTTTTTCCCCTACCTTCAGTGTTATAACATGATTTGGTCTTGCCTGTGGATGGAAGTAAATCATATTTTACCCTCACTGCTAAATTATATTATGGCCCTGACCTTTATAGGTGAGACAAAACCGCATTATAACGTGGTTATAGGGCTGCTGTGTTATACAGGGAAAACGTGGTTATCTGAGGGTCTCATGGGAGTGTCCTAAACCAGGAGATGATTAGGAGTTTGGATAACTAGGAATTTCAGTCTCACAGAGGCATTAAGCTAAATCAAAGCTTCACTGCAGAAGCTAGGGGACGAATGTGAGTCTAGTAAATATGCATTAAAATGTAACATAATATTCAACATGATGAAATGGAGTGGAGCAGGCCCTCAGCTGCTGTGAGTCGTCATGGCACTGTAGTGAATCTATGACAACTAACACCATCTGGGATCTTCCTGTCTTCCCAGATTGGCCCTCCAGTGTGTTTTTCCTAGTATGATTCCTTCTAAAAATAGAAAAATTAGAAAAGTCAAGCCAATAGGCAGTGTAAGGTCCCATTAGACAGAAAAGTGGAGGTAAAATAATCCTGTAAACAACAGCCAGGCTGGGTATGTGGTTGCAGTCTATTAGGTGCAATGCTGGTTTTGTATGTTGGGTTTTCGAGCAGTGCAGTAGAGAACCCAGTTGAGAAGAATACACTAGAAAATACATGGGTACAAACTGCAGGAGGGGAAATTTAGATTGGAAAGCGGGAAAAAAGTTTATACTGTGAGGGTGGTGAGTCACTGACACGGCTTGCCCAGGAAGGTTATGGATGCCCTAACCCTGGCAGTGTTCAAAGCCGGATTGGATAAAACCTTGAGAAACCTGGTCTAGTGGGAGGTGCCCTTGGCAGAGGGTTTAGGACCAGATGATCTATAAGGTCCATTCCAACCCATTAACAGTCTCTACCACTGCAGAACCCTGGATTCATAGCTGGTGCATGGTACTTCCTTCTAAATGACCCATTCTGTTGCTTCTGTCTGAAAGGGAGGGTGGTCATGGGTACTTTGCAGAGACCATGGCTGGCTGTACTTGCTGCCTCCATGTAGGAGAACTGAGTGCTGACACTGCCCTGAGCAGCCTTAGTGACCCCTTGTCACAAGAAACACAGTCAGTGGGAGGCAGTGTGGGGTCTGGAGTGGGAACACAGGTCAATTCTATCCCATTCTTTGATTTTCTCCAGGAGTCTGAATGAAACCTGCAAATCTAGGTGTGCATCTCCAGATCCTGCTAATTCACAGCTGAAGATTAGTTTACCTGCAGTGTTTCTTGCACCTTGTATCTAAGGGTGAGCCTTCACTTTATATGATATGGAGCTGTGTGAAGCACTCTGCAGGATGTTGTGATGATTGCTCACCTAATGTATTCAAGTTACTAAATGAAGTCTAAAATTAATTGGAATTCTCACAGCATCTTCAGGGATAAGGGTTTAACAGTGTGCAGACCTTAAACTGTTTGCACGGTTGTGCCTTACAAAAAGGATGCGTAATGTTAGCAAATACCTTCACATTCCCCTTTGCAGACAGCTTCTGCCTTCCTGCAGTGCAAGCCTGACAGTGGGGACCACCATCCTTCAGTCTTACAGATTGCACTTCACTGGATCTATATAAAAGTGTCTGTATATGTGTGTTGAGTGTGTGTTTAGCTGTGTGTGGGTTTATATATAGAGAGAGCAAGCGAGAAAGGTGTTTTTTTTTTTTTTAATGTGAATACATAGAGCACTATCTCTATAGTACAATTGCATTTCAGATTTTAGTTTAAAAAGTAATTCTTTATGCCAAGGAATTATCTCGCTCACCTGTCACCACCACGACCATTTCCAGCTCTGATGGGTTTCCCATTCACTGGAGCTGTGTATACAAGTGGATGAAAAGGTGGTTTCATGGGCCCACAGGAAAAGTGTATTTCATTTTTAGTGTATGCTAAGGATTGGACATCAGTATTCAGTTCTGGCTTTCTCCTTCATAACAAAGAAGGATGGAGGCATTTTGCTAACACTGAAGTTTAGTTTCTGCAGAACCTTGGTAGTGTATGAGATGACAGAGCATCAGATTCTTGGGCAGTATTTTTTGTTGATGTGAATGAGGCTACCCTAGGTTTACAGAGGATCTAGCTGTGTAAATCCTTCAAACTTACAATTTGCTACATCAAGTGATTTCTGCTGCTTCATCTCATAAGTCATAAGAAATACTACTATGCTTTTTTTTTTTCCCCCTCCTAACATTTGAAGCCCTGAATACAAACTCATCTTTCACTTTGACACTATACCAGGCAGGTCACCATGTGATTGAAATGTAAAATAATATCATGTAATCAAAATAAATTTCTTATGGACCAGTCATCCTCCCCCCCCCCCCCCATGCTGGCTGGTATAATAGAGCCTGCAGTCCTATGACTACAATTTTGATATGATTCCAGCAGACATCAAAATTTATTATGTTGAAGTTGTTAAAAGATAAAATGCTGTAAGGAAGTATAATTACTGACTATCTTTCTGCAGGCTCTATTAGCTTGCATATGATCATTAGCTGTAAATAAAAAAACAGGTTTTGATGGATTTTGTTAAGAAAAGACTAAATTTCATTTGGGCTGTTACTATCTTGTGTACATGACAATCTTGACAACTGTGTACCAGTCGTTATGTTCTTATAACAATCAGGTAAGAGACTGATCAATTGAAGACATAATAAATTAAGGGTATAATAATATTGCTTGTCAAGGTATTGCTAACTAAATAAGACCTGGCTTGCAATTTATCTGGTATATTTGTATTAAGTGGGAATTACACTTAGAAATTTGTATAATTGACTTGCTTTGCAGCTTTAAAAAAAATAGATTAACTTTTAAATTGTGTGTTATTTGCTGTAAATAACAGTGATTAGTTTGGTTCAGGCGTAGGATGAGGGAACCAACAAACTGGAACAAGAACCCTGTCAGATGAGCAGCACCATCATCCTTTACAGTTTACATTGGCAGTTAAATTAAGAGTTTTTCTGTTCCCCATAGAGAGTTCCTCTTCTCTGGGTTTCCAGTACAGAGTTGGTGTGTTCTGAGTGATGTACATTTAAGCTTGCCATTATCAGCAGTTTCCTGAAGCAGCTGTACAACACACAATGTTCTCCTGCATAAGCATTTTGCAGGGAAGGTTACAGAAACATCCAGAGCCACTCATGAGGAATCTAACCTTAGGCTAAAGTAAAAGAAGGGCAGAAGAGGTTTGTTTTTTTATTGATGATGCACTAACCCACTGGGTTTAAACTCTGCCTTCTGGTTGACTACTTGCTTTATCTGAAGCCCAAAACATGAAGCTCACTGACCAAACATAATGGTAATCTATCAGTGAGGAAGGTGAATAAAATACATGTTTTTATCCTTTAGCACTTAGGTTATCCTTGTTGGAGTTATAACTAAGGAGCTTTGCACAATCCGAATGGGCGTTGGTGTCGGAAGAAAGTGTATGAAAGTAGAACAGTGGATGGGTTTTTTTTTGGGTTGGTTTGTTTTTTGAGAGAAGTGAACTTCTGTTGCAGGTATAAGTTTTGAAAAATATAAGCAAGAAGCAGACTCCATGTAACTGTACCATCAATTAAGTTGGTTTAATAGCATTTCAACTTGTTGTTAATAAAGCAAACATTTACTAATCTTATCTCTTGTAAGCAGGAAGGAAGTTACAGTGCACAGTAATGCACATTGCTGTCAGGAAAAGTGGTTTATAATATCATATGATATAATTTGCAGTGAAGCAAAACCAGCAAATTGCTATGTGGGAGCACTCTTTATCCTCTTGATTTAACTTCTTCCCCTCCCTTTCCCCTTGCTGGCTTTGTTGTTGTTGTTCATTTCCCTGGTTTCGTGCATCCTTAGCATTTCCTTCTGTAATCTGCTTGGTTATCTACAGCCTGGCTGTGCAAAAATCATACCACTGGAGAACAGATGAGATGAGGGATAAATGGTGTGAACTCTTCTTCCCTCAGGTTTCTTCTTTGCCTTCTCCCTGGATTGAACTACTTTGAGGAACAATCAGCATTAATGTTTAATTGTACTCCAAGGAATGCTCTGATAGCATCAAGACTGACAAATGATGGTCTGAGCAGTGAGGGCATTTGCTGAAAACTGAAATTTCTCTATCATTTAAAAAAATGTGAATATTACTGATTGATAATGAAGTGAACATATATTTTCCTGTCTCACATGTCTGATTTTTCCCCTTTTGCCCTCGAATCTTCTTGTGCCATTCTCAGTACTGCCCGACAAGGGAAGGCTCTTTGCTTTTAAGTGAAGCCTAACTCTTCACTAAATGTAGGTTCTTAAGATGATCTTTAGCTCCCTAAATAAACAACCTTCCTGGAGCTGTTAGACACTCAGCACTTCACAAGTCAGCCTGCTGATATTTAAATGTACCTAACTTTGGGCTTCTGTTAAAAATTAATAGCCAAGAGGGTACGGGAGGAGTTTGGAGTGTTGGAGTCACAATTGCTGCAGTGTCCTGCTGCTGTTGTGTTGAAGAGAATGAATTGCTGATTAATTCTATAGTTTTGCATGCAATAGTGATTTCTGAAAACTCTCCCCACCTCCTTTGTCTGGAAACGATCCCATAGTCTGCTGACATTTGAAAGAATATACAGCTTATCTGTTGTGAAGTCCACTGAAAAATAATTTACTATTCACATGTTAAATATAGGGGCAGTTGGTCTTTTTATACTACTGCAGTAATTCTGTGAGGAAAATTTCAATGATGAAAATGAAAAAAAAGTTAAAATAGTCATAATTTACTGCTTTAGTCTGCAGGGCAGCTGTTTTCTGCCTCTATCTGTATTCTAATAAGTCTTTTAAATGACGAGATTTATGAGATTATTTTAATTTTGATGTCTTTTTAATGCTTCATGCATTTTAAATACAACCTTTTAATAGTTTTTGAGATTGAAGAATTTAATTTTATTTTATACTGCAGAAATAAATGTATTCTCAGGAGACTGCACCATTATTACAGCTTTTTTTAAATTTATTTTTTTTAAATCCATCATGTCTGGCATATACAACTGTAGTATGAACCAGCAGTGCTACACTTAATATCACATGTGAGGCAGCATTAGAGTTTGAGAGATGCTTTGGCTAGTCAGGATACTTAAAAGAACAATCAACAAAACTCTGCTTGCTGTGGGCAATAGCTTTCTGTTGACAAAGTTGCATGGAAAACTCGTGCTGTAAAGGTAGGAAGGATTCAGAATGTTCTGATTGCAGCAAATAGATGTGGTTGTGCTATGTAAGACACCTGCACATCCCAATCGATTTCTGGGCTGCATCAAAAGGAGTGTGGGCAGCAGGTCAAAGGAGGTGATTCTGCCCCTCTTCTCTTGTGAGACCCACCTGGAATACTGCCTTCAGTTCTGGTGTCCTCAACATAAGAAGGACATGGAACTGTTGGAGCAAGTCCAGAGGAGGCCACAAAGTTGGTAAGATCCTCCCCTATGAGGACAGGCTGAGGAAGTTGGGGCTGCTCAGCCTGGAGAAGAGAAGGTTGTGTGGAGACCTCAGAGCAACTTTTCAG
This sequence comes from Acanthisitta chloris, assembly GCF_000695815.1. Classification (NCBI taxonomy): domain Eukaryota; kingdom Metazoa; phylum Chordata; class Aves; order Passeriformes; family Acanthisittidae; genus Acanthisitta; species Acanthisitta chloris. The sequence continues at coordinate 56,950 of NW_008692921.1, read as the reverse complement.
CATCTGAAGGGGCTACAGAGGAGCTGGAGAGGGACTCTGTGTTAGGAACTGAAGTGATAGGACAAGGGGCAATGGGTTCAAACTGAAGGAGGGGAAGTTTAGGTTAGATATTAGAAAAACATTTTTTACTCTAAGGGTGGTGAAACCCTGGAACAGGTTGCTTAGGGAGGTGGTGACCTGTTGACAGCCAGGTTGGATAAAGCCTTGAGCATCCTGGTCTGGTGAGAAGGTGTCCCTGCCCATGGCAGGGCATTGGGAGTAGATGATCTGTAAGGTCCATTCCAATCCCTACAATTCTATGGTTCTAGGATCCCCACTGCCTGCTGCTGCAGCAAGGGTGTTGAGGGCAAGCCCTGGAGCATACTGACTGGGTCTGTAGTGGACCCACCCCAGCCAGTTGCCTGTGCCATCTCTCAGGTGTGTGGCTGTGCAGAATTTGGATTCTTAACTCAGAGCTCCTCTCTGCAAAATCTTGGTGCCTTGTGCTTTTGCTTTGTTTGCAAGTTGTTAAGACCAGGTATATATTTTGCATAAGAGCAGAATAAAATGGATTAAAGGTTATAATGAAGTAGAAGGAGTGGCAGACTCATGCCTAATTTTAGCCATCTGAAAATGAAGTATTTAGAAGTGATGAAGTATTTTAGTATTTTAGACATTTTTAGAGCTCAGGCATTGGGCCTTGCTTGGAAGGGCATTGTGCATGTTTTAAATATGATTGGGAAATGTAAAGCAGATGAAGACTGGCAGCAAGGAGAGAGTGGCAGGTGACAAAGGTTGGCAGGGCACAGGAACAGTGCAGTCCTCAGTGGCAGCTCTGTGTCCCTGGCTACCTAGTCCTACCCCTGCACTTGTAAAAGCAGTAGCAGGAGTGGCTCTGCAGCTGGAACCTGTTCCAGTAGTCCTCAGTATGCCAGTGGTTGGCATGTCTAATTGTTATATATTAAAATCCAGCTTTGTAACAGTGTTTGAGCAGATGTACCAGGGCTCTTCAGGCTCCATCAGCTCTGTTTGCTGCAGAGGGCACAGGTCTTTGCTTAGCTAACCTCTGTGTGTGTACCTGGGAAATGTGTGAATGCTGCACTTGGAGCCACTGTTGGTGTAGTGACTCACATGAATGTCCTTAAGTCAGGCACAAGCTCTGCTCTTGCCCTTCTAAAATCCTATGGTTGAGATTCACCAAGGTCCAAGCTGTTAGGCACATGAGAGAGATGGAAAGAACACTAAGTATTTTGGAAGAACATCTTCCAAATCATGCTTTCTACCTTACCTTTCAGGAGAGAATTGGATGAGAACTTAGGGGATCCATTGGAATTTAATAATTAATGCAGCTCCATCCAGTTCAGGAAGTGTTTTGAACTGCAACTGTTAAAAACTCTCAGAGGAAGGGAGGAAAGGCCAGATATTCTTCCAAAGGGGCACCCACATCTGGCCACTGTTGGAAATAAAGTCAGATAGGCACTTGGCCTGAAGTGATAGACTGCTCTTCTGTGCCATTCTTATGAGTAGTCTTGTCACTGTGAGATGGTTATTAGGTTGTTAAATCAATAGTGTGCAAGGTTAGAAGAGTAAAGATCAGCAGTGGGAACTTACACTTGAATGAATAGAATCTGAGAGAAAGTTGTATTTACTCTGTAGTCACATTACAGAAATAGAAATTTCTTCATGACTTGGTGCTCATGGCACCTGTATGTCCTGCTTCACATGCATCTGCCCTGGGACAGGGTTACCTGGATCAGTTAGTGACAGTAAATGCACAAATGATTGTTTTTATCATGAAATACAATTGCTAAGTCACTCAGTCAACTGGATGTCCCTGGTTTGGTATTAATTCCTCTGCTGCGGTATTTCAGGCTTCTGAGATTTCATGAAGGTTAAAACATAAGGCTTGGAAAAAGCAATCTGGTAATTATCAGAGAAGGAAAAAATTAGGAAGTGAGTAAAAGCAGGCGGGAGCCAGTATCTATCTTTCCAGCTGGTTCTACATATTTTGAGCATTTCTGCCTTGATCTGCCTCGTGTTAGTCAGGCTAAGGCAACAATCTCTGCTGTGCATGCATGTGAGATTTCAACCACCACACTTTAGGTTTGTAATTAAGAAATTAATTAAAATACTGTACAGTTTACTGCACAGTCTATCAAGAGAAGGGCAGTTTACAAGATTTTCCACATGTGTGCTATAAATTCAGTGCTACAGATCTACAGAATCATATTCACACTGACATTAAAAGTTATCCTCCTCCTGCAGAGGAGTATCGTGAAAAATTATTGTGAAGGACTGGTTATAAAGTAATTGTCTCAGCAGAAACCGAACCAGTAAGAACAAACATTTTGACGCTGTAAGACCAATATGGAATCCAAAGTGAAACAAAGAAATAGAAGATGTAAGAAAACCAAACCGACAAACAAACCCCCCTAAAACTTCTGAACTTGCCTGCAGTTTTCTGAGGTTACTGATGAGTTGCTGTCAACCCTCTGTTGATGGCCCTTCAGTTGCAATATGTCAGAATTCAAAAGTACAAGCCTGAAAGTTGTAATTCAGTTTTGTACTGTTACCTGATCCAGTGATACCATTACTAGTTACGTGATGTAACTCCACCAATTTCACTGTGTACAGAATTGAGTTTAACTTAGCTGAAGACACTGAGAGAGACAGTTTTTCAAATTCCAGGTTAAGACTGATTTCACTTTGATTAAAATTATGTATTTCCCCCTTTAATGTCTTACCAGACAAATAATGGAGAAATATTTTGAGATAATACTGCTTATTAAGGTAGTGCCTCAAAATGTATGACACTCTGGAAAACAATGTGTGTGAAAATATTGGCATGAAAATTCACTTCCCATATTTCTAGTGATGAAGGTAAGAAAGAAAGGTGTCAAAAGGCAGATTTGTAAATTAGTACAGAATGGTATTAGTGAAACTTTTCTCTCCATTGCCTTATTAGAAAAGTTAGGTGTATGTGCCTACCTTGAGAGACGTTGCCAGAAATCATGTGCAGGGGCCAGAGAAAAAGTGCAATAAACTAGTACCAGTAGGAAGATTAAAAAAACTCACTAAAACTCCAAAACATAATGTGTGGCAAACAGAATCAAACATTATCCTCCTCTATCTTCTTGTTATCAACAGGAATTGGATTAAATTTTGCAGCATAGCAAATTATTGATCCCTTTTTCAAGGAAGCTTCATCAAAACATTGAAGCTTTTGTAGGTTTCTCAAGAAAGGCTAAGCATGTGAGTTGAGATAATCGCCTCAAATACAAGGTGACTCCTAACTTGCCTCTGTATCTCAGTAGCAACACAGTGAAGTTGAGTGATGCCAGTCCTGGGGAGGAAGCTGATAGTTGTTATAGGGAGGGCATTGCTGTTAGATTGAGATCTGCCACCAGTGTGCACAGTCAATTAATGACTGGAATTAGACTTTTTTATGTGAATTACAGCAGTGTGCCACGGGGTGGATTTTTATCTTCTGAGTGACACCATATTGCAACCAAACATCTTGTGACTCGCTGAAAATGCCCCCCTAGACTGTTTGGGAACTGTGCTAGTGTTGATACTGTTTCAGAAAATGTCCTGAAACAGTCAGGCAGATTGCAGTGCCCGAGTGAGGATTCTCTACTTGGCAGCATAGATAAACTGGTCTGTCTTTGCTGAAGTGACATTGATGTATAAGAGGGAAATTGAGAACTCCTTCTAGGAGGACTGTCCAGTGGATACTAGGGCACAGACAGATGCCAGAATTGGTTGTTTTATTTGATTATTCTTTATTTCTACTAGAATATTGAGCTTTAAGTGTTCCAGAGCCTATACATTCACCACTAGAGTTCTCTTCTATGCACCACCATTATATCTGTCAATATTAAGACAAACATGGAAAGGAAAGAAACAAATATAGGTGGGATGCATTAGTGTAGACTGCATAGGGTATTAGGGAGAAATAAGAATTGTGTGCGGATTATCCTATCTTTGGGTCCAGAACTATTACTTCTTCTTTCACAGGGGCAGGCATAGAAGGAGGGGGTGGTTTAGGAACAGAATCTTGCTTCTTTTCCTTAAATGCAAGGAGATGCAAACTGGCTGAAGTATCTTCATCAGCCCTTAGACCCTCTGGGGAGGTAAGGAGGAAGGACATTATGACATTATGGCTGACACTGCCTCTGATGCATGGTTCTTACTGGGACAACTTATGGCTGACACTGCCTCTGATGCATGTTTCTTACTGGGACCATGCTTTGATTGCTGAAGACTGATTATGATTTATTGCTGTATTCATGTATGAAGTGCATGACATGGGAAAAGGTAAAATACTGTATGTTTTCCACAACTTACAAAGCCCTAAGTGACTTAGCAACTGCCTTCTTCAAGAAACTGCCTTTCCTCCTATGTCTTGCTTTCCGTTTGGATCAGTCAGGTGTTTGACTAACTCTGAAAGGTCCAAATGATAAAGTGATCTCTTCCAGAGTCTCTTTATTTTGGAATATTTTTGCTATCCACCTGGGTGCTTACTGGCTCAGATGGTTGCTCATTAAGTGGCAAAAGAGATAGACGTTGTTGGGATCCATTTACTGTGTATTTCCTTGCCATGAATATGATTCAGAAGCTCCCCTTTGGGTTTGATGAACTTCTTTTTGGAGCTTTTGTGAGGCCAAAATACTCCCAAGCAAATTAAATTCCATTCTAGATGATGAAATATAAATGAACACATTGAGCATCAGCAACTTGATAGCTATTTGTGAAACAGTTGAGGAGCCTTTGTTAAGTACTAACACTCTCCACTACATTATGAGACGTATTTATTTCATGTGTATTTAATAATGCAGTAAAGATGATGCCTGAAACACTGAAGTACAATGAGGAATTACTAGTGTTCTGCAAGTGAGGTGAAGGCACTATGTATGATTGCCCCAGAGGATGTGCAAGATGTGGAAAATGAAATGAAATAAATAAAAAGTGGCAGATGACTGGCTTCTGGATATTGCTAGGTGAATTTATTAATTACTAATAGAGCACCAACCCATGAATTACTCAGTCATTGCCATTGTTTCAATTTTATGACTTTCCTCTTAAATACAGGTTTGTTAGGAAGCAATCAAATGTCACTGGGCAGTGAATTATACAGAAACAAATTTTTGCTTGTGAGTGCTGATTTTCCATAACGAGTTATAACTTTAAAAGGACACCGCCAAGGTATTTTTCACAGTTTCAGTGTGTCTGAAAGTTTTCTTTACTGTTGTCTGTGGTAACCCCTTGTACTCTGGATTAGGAAAGCTGTCAGATACATTTCTTCTTTTTGCTTGATCGTGTGTGAAAGAAAGTTGTTGTTGGTATTTGTACCATATAGTTCTTATATTTCAGTAAAACCATTTAAATATTTTGCTTTCTTTAACATATTTACATTAGAACTACCTATATATGTAACCAGATATAGCTATGTTCTGGTCACCTTCTGGTATTGTCTTTGAGAAAGGCTCAAAGACCTGGGAAACCTCACTGTATCTGCTGGTCTTAAACACAGTCCTCATCCTACTATAATCATGGAGCTGCCTGGATCGTGTCTGACCTGTCAAAATGGGTTTCATGCTCTGCTGGACTTTGTAAAGTGGTTCTTGTGCTTGTGGATTCTTACCTTGTATTCTGTGTTTGATCCCTAAACCACACTTTATAATGTGTTAAAACATAAACTAATGAAGAAAACTAAGAAACAGCTTGTAGCTCCAAGAACTCACATGTATGTGAAAATACCTCTGGTGCCTTTGGTTTCACGTGGAAGGTCATTTTTACTTTACTATCTTGAGAGTAAAATAAAGCTAGTAGTCTAAAATAAATTTTCTGGATTAGTCTTGGCAGCTTTTTCAAACAGTAAATGGATAAGTGTGTCTCCTTGGGGCTAAGCATAATAAAACTGGGAACTGGGTACACCTTCAAATTTTTGTGTTAATATTTGTTTTTTAGAACTGTTGTAGGTCTTGGTGCTCTGCTGTGTATGTTTCTAATAGGACTTTTCATTTAACCATAATACAGTACTGGTTGTGTAATATGCATTGCCATAAAATGCAAGATTTTCCTTTTGATTTAGTTTTTCATGCTGTGACCAGAAGCTTAAAATGTAAAGCTGTTGTAAATGTAAAGAAAGGAATTCCTACTTTGTTCTTTCTGTATCTGTTTAGTTTTGGGCATGATCACATTTCTCGAATAATGCTATTTATGCTGTTCAGCTGTTTGTAGACAATTTAACACCATTCCTAGTGATTGCTCTAGCTCTCACCTGACTCTACTGTATGCAACCAACTCTTGTTGCTTACCTTTATATTTCATACTGTAATACCAAAATAAGGGTAGAATGTGTTCTTTCTTACACCATCCAGTCGGTGTCTGCCCTGCCATCAGTCTATTCTCTGCTTGCAAAAAAAAGTGTGTTACAAGTCCTGGCCTCCTTCGTGCCAGGCTGTACCTGCACATCCACAGGGAGCCCAGCCAAACTGATGAGCTGTGAGTTGTTGCCAAGAAGCCCAGCATGTCTCTGGAAACAGACAGATATTAAAGGCTAGATTTGTAAAGGTGTGAGTGAGGCACCTCCGAGCACTTCTAGGGACCCCACAGGAGTTGAGAGACAGAGCTTACAGATCCTAAGGTACCTAAATAGATAGTGTCTGTCTGTAAGGTGCTGTCTTCAGAGCTTTCATGGCCTAAATCAGAGCCAGGAACGTGACAGAGCCACAGTGAAACTCCCCCCAGTTTCTGCATGAAACTGAAGGGGTGTTAGATTTACTCCTTCAGGAGAATTAATGTCGTTAGAAATTTGTGTATTTAAATGAAAGAATATGTAGCCTGTGTTGGGGATTCCAGTTGTGTGGGGAACATGAACAGCTTGAAGATGAGTAGGACTGAACTTTGGGAAATATGACTAGTAAATTAATTTATGAGGGAGACATAAAACACCAGGTGGGTCCATTGCATTAGAGGCTTTAACAAGGCTGTCCCTTTTTCCTTACATCACTGCTTCCTTGCCTTGGATCTTTCTGGGTGGACTGAATTGCAGTATTACTTGGATTGCCATTATGATCAAGGCAAGCTGTTTTCCAACAGCTGTATGTGGCATCTCTCCAAGCTGATTTTGGGATGGAGAAATTCCTTCTTCAGCAATCAGCTCTTTTCCATGAAAAGCTGATGAGAAAAGGAGAGCTAGTAGGTGTGGAATGCCAGCATTAGCACCATCTATAGAGGAGAGCATGGGGTAACATGTAGCTCTCAGAGAAGTCGTGAATAAAATTTTACAGGAATGACATTATAGAAACATGTACCTTTCAGGATCAGTTAAGTGCTTATAACTTTTCTTCATGCAGCACTTTTGGCCTAAGTGTAACTTTTCTTTCATAAGCAAATAGCATCCGAAATGGCATGAGAACAGGATGTTACAGAGCAGTAGCTCAAGGTGGAAAGGTATGGTGTGATTCCTTTCTGGAATGCCTCCACAGGCTCTGTTGTCTGTGTTAGAAATAACGTGCTGATCTTGCTGTTGGACACCATCTGAGTGTATACAGACAGCTGATCTGTCCCTGCACTGTGGGAAACTACTGTAGACAATCTACTGGATGCTTTGAAAACATGTTTAATGGGGGGGAGTTTTTTGGTTTAAAGGAGGTGGATGTGTTCTGAAGACTTTGCTCTTTGAAGCCTTGTCTTGCAAAAAATAATGTTTAGCCAAGTCAGTTTTTTAAATCACTGCGTTAGTTATCCCAGTGATTACATAAGGAGCATTTCACATACCATCAGCCCTTGGCATGGAATAACAATGAGGGCCAAGTATTAAAAACTGTGTGCTCATAAAGACAAACACGGCTGGATTGTTACATAGAGAGATCATCGCAGTATTTGCTGTTGAATATATCTTTGCATTAATTCAGCTCATTTCTGAGACAACACACACTGGAAGAAAACATAATTTGAATTAATTATTTGCGCATATGGCATATGCCTGATGTCAGCTAGTGCTGCATTAAGGATAGGCATGCTGGGCACACATTAAATAATAGAGTAAATATTAGTATTGTTTATGATAAACTAGTTCCTTCTGCAGATCTTCTTTCTTTGTGTCTCAGTAAACATTCCCATTGGGCTTATTTACTGTGATTCATATAGTGCAATATGTTAAGTGTTATAAAAAGTGTGTGTTTAAATCTAAATTCTACTGCAAGACCTCACTGTGTTTTCAGAGCAATTGACGGTTTAGTAACACTTTAAAATAACATTGAAATCATTATGGCACCTTATTATTATATGAAATGTTTTGTTAGCATTAATCACAAAGGTTCATTTCATGTCAGAAATGCTTCTATAGAAGTTCTATTGTGATCTAGCTGTAATGAAACGTACATTTATCTCAATGCATTTTGAAATATTTATGTCAAGTGATTGTTTTAGGCAAGAGAATTAGATGCCCTAAAGTTGTGTAGCAATTGAAGAAAGAAGGATTCTAAAAAAAACCAACAAACAAAAACCCCAAGCCAACAAACCCTCCTAAAAATAAAATAAAGTAGAAAATGCTAAGATCAAGGACCTTCCATAAGAAATTTGGGCACAAACCCTTACCTTAATGAACATAATATATAGGAACAAATTTTCTAGTTCTGAGGATGGGAGAAAGCAAAAGTAGAACTCCAGAAAGTCAGTTATATTTGGAGAGAAAACTAGAATTGAGCTTTAGGTTTGTTAGTGCTGCTGAGGTCTAATAAGTCTTAGACCTTAAGGAGGTCTAATACCAGAATGGAGAGGCTGGAACCATGTGGGGTAGCATGTGTTTTTCATACTTTGTTATTCCAAGGTAGGATTTAGGTGGGCATTCCAGCATTGGCAAGCCTGATGCCACTGTCAGGTGCATCCTTTAGCAGACATCCTGTGTATGTTGTGTGTGATTTGCAGATGCTTGTGAAGTCTGATGTGCTGCATGCAGAGAAGATGGTCAGGTTGACTTGCTGTCCCCTCTAAGATAGGGCTGATTTGTTGTGCTGTAGATGCAGAGTTGTGCTATACAGGGACAGTAGCCATTTGCCTAGGATTTCCCAAGCTGCCAGACATCCAGAAATCTGGCGAATGACCCAAACTGAAAGGAGGTAAGTTACTACCAAAGGCAAGTGTCTTTTTTCCACATTGGCAAAATGTGGGAAAAATACCAAAAATTACAATTCCCAAACAGAACAGACATAAATTCAGCAGCATCATTCAGAAAAGAACAGGCATTAAAATAAGAGCAGTGCTATGGTAAACTTGACTGCAGACTCTGCAGTGGAACAGACATAAATTCAGCAGCATCATTTTCTTATTCAGAAAAGAACAGGTATTAAAATAAGAGCAGTGCTATGATAAACTTGACTGCAGACTCTGCAGTCCTGCTTTTTAAGTATTTTAGAACCAGTGTAACTATTGAGAGAATGCATGATTGAACTCAGGTCCTAAAATGTATAGATCAATGTAGCCTTTCTCTTTTCCATTATTTGGTCCCCCTTTTTCCCAGGCTGATACTCTTTAGTATATTGACATCAGTATCATCACATGTGCCAAAGATCTCCCACGTTCCCAAAGAGCAGTATAGCCATTAGACTTCCAGTTAATACAAAGAACAAAAGGTCTCTGATATTGTTTGGTTTTCACTTCACAGGCAGACTGAGGAGAGGTGTAAGGAGAGGTTTGTGACTGCTAATTCCAATGTGCTGCAGTGAGAGAAATCTGCTTGAGAGGCAATTATACTACAATGGCCAAGGTGTTAACTGTTAATCATTCCACCTTCCCAAGAGCTTTTGACACTCTGTTCAAGATCCACAGCACACGTTTGGCAAGGCAGACATAGATCACTTCTGTAGTCTCCAAATTTTGGCAGGAGAGATCACTTTTGCAGTATGCAGCTGTCTCCAGAGGGCTGGGTGAGATTTGCTACTTCTGAAGGTGAAGGAATAGGAAGAAACATGCTCTTATACCTGGGCATGAGAGTAGGGAGTTCTAGGTATGGGAGAGGACAATTGTCTTTGGGTGTACCAGAGGCTGATCCAGTTTGAAGATAGGTGAGGAACTCTGACAGATAACACTGTGTAGAACAAGTTCTATTTCCATACTTGGTCTGTGGTGATGTTGATTGTTTTCCACTTTTTTTGATATTTAGCCATGGTTGGTATAAGCTTGACAATTGTATTGGCTTCCATCATTTATCCTTTATCATCAAAATATTTTTTCCCTAGGTTTAATTCAGAACCTTATTAAAAATCATCCATCAAGAATGTTCGGAAATGTGTTCTTACTTTTAAAAATGCATAAACCCAATTGTGTCGGGTCTCCATGTAAGATGCTGACAGGCAGTTTTGGTCATGGAGACATTAAGCATAGAGCAGTCTGGGTGACTGACCTGGCAAGGCACTGATGTGGATAGCCCCTGGTTTCTGTTTTGCTTCACAGCCAGGCAGGCACTACAGCTCCTCATGCCCATTTGCTTATTTTGCTCACTAATCAGCTACAGCCTGTGGCCTGCAGAATAGGCACCTCATCAGTTTGTCAAGGAATTGGAGTTTGTTATTTAGGGGAAAATGGGGATTAAAATAAAAAAGATTGATTTTTTTTTTCAGTGTCATTTGGGACTGACTTATAATAAGATCCTGCTGCATTAGACAGTCTTTGCTTCGATTCTTGGCAGCACTAGTTGGATTAGGAGTGTCTAGCATGCAACTGAAATCCGGAGATTGTGTGCCAGGTATTAAATAATGGCATAAACCTAGTGAAAAGTAGGAAAGCTCTTTCTAATAAATGACTTGTTACTTTCTTCAAAATGCAGGAATACATTTTGTTGATTGAGGTCTGGATGTGTTAACGCATTTTCAGTTGAGATGAAATGATTTTGTAAAATAATTCTCCTAACCCATCAGAAATATAGGCAATCAATTTGTATTAAAATATCACAAGTTAAGGCTCTTTTTAATGTTACAAATTACCTATCTTTGGAATATTGTCAGCTAGCCCTTGAATAAAAAAAAAAAAATCCTTCTGTGGTTTTCTTGATTAGTCAGTCTTGGTTGGGATGTATGACTCCAAAAACATGTATTTATGTCTACCAGAGGCTGCGATACAGTATGTGCTGTTACTCCTTTTCATCTAGATTTCCATGGATTAATAAGATTTAGTAACTTTCTTCCCTTCTGCAATTCTGAGCTCTCTTCATGTGCACATCCCAAATGTTATACCCTGGCTCATGTAATGGCTAGCAGCTAAGGTCAGCAGCAGAAATGGTGATGCACAGCAGAGATGTTGATGTGCCAGTTTTGTGACTGATACGGCCTCTAGGATAAATTTGAGAGATTGCAGGTTGTCTTCAATTCATTCTTGCACTAATGGCTTCAAATGTGTGCTTTCTGCCAACCCACATTTGCAGGAGAGTGATACACTCTGTGGCCATTCTGCTTTTCACCCCAGATCCAGGTCAAGGGCTGCACCAGCCTTGTATCTTCAGGGGCATCTTCTCAGTGCACTACAGGCATCAGAACCAAGCCAGTGGGCTGGGAAACGTAATAACAGACTTTCCAGGGAGTATGATGTTTTTTAAGACAACCAGATGTGTCTGTATCAAAGCCAAGCATTATGGAAAAAAATATTTGTAGCTATTTTTAAGAATTGAGAACAAGGAGATGAATATAACACAGTGAAAAAGAATAGGAGTAGGAGGTTGTGCACTTCTTTCCTGCAGAACAAATGTATATTTGATGGCCATGGAGCTTTTTGTGGGAAGCAGTCACAGGCAGGAGCACTTCAGGATGATTTCAGAATTTTGAAAGAAAAGGAGAAATGTAATTTTGTTGAAGTTTAGCAATTACTTACCATAGTTAATTAATCATATAATTAAGTAAAATGAGACCATATTTCTTGAAATGTGTCAGATAATTATGATACATTTTGGTAATTACGTGTAATAAAATTAATTAAACATATAATTCAAAGAATCAGGAAAATTATTACTTGAAATGATTTATCCCATACGTAGGTCAGAAAGATCTGTTTTATTTTTCTTGTGCTCATTCATAACCTGGAAGTCTGGTCTCTTCTGTTTTTGAAGACATTGCAGATTTCCAGTATTAGCTTTTTGCCTCAATAGTAGTTCTTGGTCAGATTTTTCTCGGGATTCTTTAATCCTTATAATAGAATTGGTCATCCAGTATGAAAAGCCATGGATCTCTCTTTTTAGATCATTACTCAGAAAATAGATGTGACTGTTACATTGTGCTGATTTTTGCACATGCAGAGTATTTGTAAAAGAAGAGAAAGGAAAAGGAAACGTGGAAAACAAATATTACCCAAGTGTGCTCAGAGCTCAAAGGTGTTCCAGTATGTTTTATTGGCATTTTCCTGAAGCATCAAGCACACAAATACTCTCCCTTGGTATAAAGGTCTAAACTGACCTCCCTTTCAAGTTGCAACATTTTTTATAGTTAGCTCTCATTTCCATTACTGCTGGGAGGAAATTCTGCTGCCACTGCAGATGAGATACTTGAAGAAGGGGAAGTGATATAAGAAAACCCTATAAAATCATGCTTGTGATATTAATTTTCTCACCTCAGGCTTAATAATAATTTTATGGTCATTTTTGAGAAGTTTTTAGCCATAATGTTTTATCTGTCTTTATGGTCCCTTACGCTGTATTTAATCAGTGTAATTATAGAAGGATAATTAAATATAATGCTACTTAGTTCCTAAGATTTTAGCACTATTACTATTAATGTCACTAAAAAAGCCCCTTGTAAATCTTGATGTCTACACAAAGCAAAATATTTGATATGCCATTAAAATGGAATGCTGGTGCATTTTTGTTGGTAAGGCAGCACACACCCTAATGCATTAGTTCATTGGTGGTTGAAGAGACTTTCTAGCAGCATGAAATCAACTGAAATGAGACTCATTCATTTTAGGATGTCTCAGATTTTTAAGAAACAGCATAGGCCCCAAGTAAGAAAACAGACTTACGGTTAAATTCATCTATAGTGAGTAGAACTCCTGAGTGCCTGTGTTAATGGTACATGGCCAAGTGGCCTGGCTTGGCTTTTTTTTCTTGTAATATCTTTTGGAAAGCCACTGATCCAGTAGCAGTATAATCCATGTTCATGTTGTTTAAATTGAGGTGAAAGGATCCTGTGTAGGAGGAGAGGTTGGGGTAAATGGGTGTAAAGGGGCATGTTTCAGTGCTGCTCAAACCTTCAGCTGATGCTACTGTGAACAGGATGCAGGATGAATATATAAAGTTTGCTCTGAGTGTATTCCTTTGTCCATTAAAATTCACATTCCTGACTTTCCATCAGGGGAGAAACTTCTAGATTGAAAGGTTGGGTACTCTCTTCTGTGATAAGCATCACAGTTTCCTTCATCCGTTTTCAAACAGATGAAAGTGTTATGATATTTTAAAGTGTCCTGTAAGTATTCAGAATGCAGTCACTTTGATACCAGTCTAAAAACATTTCGCTGTATGCACACTAATCAGTGCACGCTAATTGTCAGGCTTGTCAGAAGACAGCCAAGTCTGAATGCACCCATCCTTTCTAGCTCAGAGCTGAGGCATCTTGGCAAGGCTAAGTAAAGATAATGCCTTGATTTTGTCATGCAGCACCACTTTGTCTCTACTCCTCCAGAGTATCTGTCAATTAGACACCTCTGCATTCACCATCTTTGGCATTTCTCTGGGGAACTCTGGGGACAACTTTTTAATGTGATGGTGCTAGTCCCAGTCGTGCAAGAAATTACATGTGTGTTTTTGGATGGTGGATGGTCCAGTATTTATCACATGCAGATGTCAAACATGCAGGTTTAGGCCTTAGATTGGCCCTGGACTATTTGCTTTAGGAAGAGGTGGGATAATAATCTTCACTCATGTTGCCTTGTTAGCCCTAAGCTGTATTTACAATTCCAGTAGCCAATGTAAGTGAGTCAGAATTAATCTGCCATGCAAATAGAGAAATTAGAAAAGTAAAATCGAGTTGCATATTCATAGCCTGGCAGTGACACCACATGTTTTCATGCCTTTGAGGAAAATGGAGGAAATATACGCTAGAAAAACATCTGTAAACTAGATGTTTCTTCACTGTGAATGTCAGATATGAGTAGCTGTCACTGGCAAAAGTGTGGTGCCATGTTCAGGTTACTTCTAGCAAACTCCAGAAGTGACTTCCCAAGGAAGGAAGCACAGGATTCATTTGTGCTGTGCCTCTGCCAGTGGAGTTGAGTGTCTGAACTCGCTGTGGGGTGGAGACTTGTTTACTGACTTGTAAATGATATGTAAGTCTTCCCTCCTGTCTTCTCACTCTTGTTACAGAGTTCATTTTATAAACTGAAACCCTTTTCCATTTTATCCTCCTAAAGGAAATGCATCTTCTGTGGGGGAAATGCCTCTTTTTCAGGGAGCCTAAACACAGCCTGTGTGTTGCCTGAATGCTGCCTCTGCCCTGCTTCATGTGACAGTGATAAATGCTTTTTGGAGTTTTCATAATGTTGATACTAAGTGAAGTATCATGGTAGCAGAAAGTACGAGTAGTAGTGGTATATTGATCTGAAAAGTAGTGCAAGACAGTATGCAGGGTGGAGATGGTCAGGGTTTTGTGTAACTCAACATATTAAATGCCTTTTGTTCTGGTTATCCTTGCCAGAAGAGAAGCAACAGCACAGTTTGAAAGTGGTCAGCCATGTCCTGAGTGATTTTAAAGGAGATGAGCAGCTGCCACTCTCCCTTCCAAGAAGACTCCTAGCACCTTTTCCCATGCCACATTACAACTTCTGCTATTTCCATCTTGGTGTATCTTTATGGTTAGGTTGCGCATAGGAGCGTCAGTGTTCTTGGAAGAGGTGAACAAGGTCTGAAAAGCATACAGTGATCCTCAAATGTGGCTTTTAAGAAGCAAAGCAGGTGCCAGAAGCTTAGAAGTATCAGTACAGAATACTGGTACCATGTATTGCAGTGATCATTTACTATTCATACCATCAGGTATATGCTCCTTTACTACATTGGAGGTTGCAGTGGGATGTAAGTGTTGCATCTGCCTCAAAACAGTGCTCTGCTCAAAATTAAATTGTGTTTGGTATCTCCATTTCTATGGGATTAAGTCAGAGTTTATGGGGGTGTATATTCAGAACTCCTTGGATTTAGATTCAGAGTTCCTTGGCTAATATCCCCAGCTGTTTTATTTGAAATAGAACTACCCAAACTGTTGTTTTTCTGAAATGTATGAATGTCCCTGTGGTTATTGCTGTGGTGCTTGTGCAAGTACTGTTGCTTTTTTACATTTCAATGAATTACAAAATGGCAACTTTTTAGAGATTACCCTTCTTGCAGTAAAATTTCTGTGACTTCATTTGTTGCTTAGGAAGGTGCTGGTGCCGAACATTTTGTTGGGGAACTCATGAAGAAGACATTGGATATCTCTGTATGATATTAGAACTTTAATGAGTGAAAAGCATGTTAGAAACTGTATTTCACCTTTAGAATATGAACAGAGGCTGTTAGGTTGCTTCTCCTTCCCCCTTCAATTAGCTTGGCCCTTATAATATAAAGGATTCTTTGGCTTCGAAGAATTACTTTTACAGCACATAAGAGAATTTCTTAAAACAGCAACAACAAAACCAGGCTAACTATTGAAAAAAAGGATTTTTAAAGGCCAGGTAATTCTTGCATGGTTGAGTTACTAGCATGCTTAGCAAAGGTGTAATAAGGAAACTGCTTTAATTATGAATAAAAGGGTTGGTAAGCAATGTGAATTTCTGCCAAGTAAGAAGCTTAGTCCAGCTTTGACTTTCAGCAGACTCCTGTAGCCCCTTCTCATTTTTACTAGTGTGGTTTGTTTTAATTATGTGCTTTGTTTTTCAGTGGCTGGATGGAAGGAGCATTAAGAAGGCAATTCATAATTATGGGTTTGCATTTTCAAAACTATTGGGTAGTGAAATCCATTAAAAACAGTTAAGATCCAATGAAATGCCCAAGGGGACTGCTGTTACAAGTTAATGGTGATGTTCTTTTAATGGCACCAGATCCCTTGTGGCTGCAACCAGATATTTTTCTCTTTATTTACAAGCTGTCTCTGGTAGAGGTGGCTTCTTACCTGTGGTTAAATACATCACAAAATACACAGGTTTATGTTGTGTCCCTTTTCTGAAAACCCATTATCAGAAAGCAAAGAGTCAGAACTCATGACATTGGATTTAAGACTGGAAAGGGACTGTGCTTGTGAAGCAGGGAGACTTCTCTAGACACCTCTGTAATATGTGTGGGTTTAAAAATGTTGTATCTAGAACAGTTTCCCACTCAGTGTTTAAGGCAAATCTGTTTTAAAGGTTCATATGCTCTTAGGCTATTGCTGTTCTCTTCTACAGCTTCAGGCTCATAACTTAGAATCAGAGACTCATTAAGGTTGGAAAAGACCTCTAAGATCATCAAGTCCAACCATTAACCCAGCACTGCCAAGTCCACCACTAAGCCACGTCCCTAAGTGCTTATCATCAGCACTGGAGAAGATGCAATGTATATTCCTATAGGATTCTTCCATCCAGCCTGTGGTCTTATCCTTTTTTAAATTAGCAGTATTTATCTCCATCAGTCTTTGTGGGTGAAAAGTTAACTCCCCATTTTTCGTCCTAGAATTTCCCCCCTTTGCTTGCCCAGTCATTCTGTAGATTTTGTTTCTCACCACTTTTCAGAAGCAGCTCACTTGCCTTTCCAGTAGGAGCTAATTGGTGCTCAAAATATACTGGTACAGTGATCAAGACATTGCCTGTAAACATTCATTTCTTCAAGCACTACTCAGTGACATTTATTTTCTTTTTTCCCACCAAACCATCTTTTTTTACATTCTCCTGCTTCCTCTTTGCTCATCCTGCAAGCCATTCCTAGGACAGGCTCGTTGCCCCATAATGGCTGTTAAAACATGGCTGGTGTTTTGTAGTTTGTTACTCTACTGCTTTACCTCCTTGGTAGGTCTCCCACTCCCCTATTTGGCTGATTGCCTCTCCAGAATTTGCTGCATTTGGCTGAAGTGCTGTCTTACATACAAAGGATGGTTCTTTGACTGATGTGGCCTTTATAACAGTCTAGGAAGGTGAAAGGTTGTGATAGATGGACATAGTAAAAAAAGGTATTTTTTTCCAGAAAGCAGGAGCATGTTTTTACTCTGCTGTCTCTACTGGTCCATTTACCACTGAGAGAAGAAAGAATTGGAGATTAGAAGCTGTTCTGGTAAATTAACCCTAGCTGGTCTCAGGTGATTAGTCACTAATACATTTTTGCATGAACACCTTGGGTTGACAAATTCTGACTCCTAGCACCAGGTGGCTAAGAGCTTTCCTACAGAAATCCATGAGCATCAAGTAATATCTGCTGGTGAATTCTTTTTGTAGTTAATGGGAACTGGCATCTTCTGCCATCAACTGTAATTCAAGTAAATGATACTCTTTGTGACAGAGGAAATTAAACTGTGTTGTACAGCACATGGCCCCAACATAAATCCATGTTTTTCAACATCCTAAATTATGTAGGCAACGTCTTTACAGTCAAGTTATTTAAGGCAGATTAATTGTTCACGTCAATGTGTATTTTTTTGAGATCTTTGTGCTTTCATTATCCAATTTTTCTTACCTCACCAGCATTACTTAGGGCATCTTTTCATAGAGACTGGTGGAAATAAGTTCTGAATTTCTTATGTGGTGTTTAATTTGGGAAACTCCTGCACACTTGGCAGTTTGGAAAGTCAGGTGTCTCAGTAAGGAATTGGAAGACTATTTTTAGATACCCATGTTTTGGAAATCTTGCTTGTAATTTTCTTCCATAATAAAATGTGGTCCATTTAATCTGTTCTGCATAATTTCCAATCATGATACTACTCCTTGTGCATAAATAATTAACTAGAATGTCTGAGGTCATTTATATCTTTTGCTCTACAGAACAAACCACATAATGACCACTACTCGGGATTAGGGACAAGGTGGCCTGAAAGTTTTAATATTGCTCTATTCTGTTAGCTGGCCTAAACTAAGATGGCAATAATAGTTTGCTAACCTGTAGAGACAACTTTAGATGTTGAAAATAATGCCAGACAGAGTTGTGGAGCTGTCTAAAGCCTGGAAGGTGCTGTGTTAACTGGTCACTGGAACAGCTCACTTTAATGAAACCCTTTGGCAGTTTAGCCTGTTCTTTCTTTTGTTCCTCCTTTTCTGCCTGAGAATGGGGCAGCCAGTATTTATCTGCTTGACAGGGATGCTGTGGAGGGCAAGGAATGCCTGTGAAGTGCTTTGAAGTTGCCATGCACAGTGGAGTAACACTTCTATGAATAATATTTTCTGCTCCATTTTTCATGATAGCCAATTAATGTATCAAAAAGAGTCTAACTTTTAGACTCACGGTGGTTGATAGAAATGCACAGAATGTTTATCTTTAAGATGTAATAAAGAATAGTAACTGATGAATATGGCAAAAATCACTTGGAAGAGAAATGTGTGAGTGAGTGTTCATCTTCCCAAATTAATCAGCAGCTTCCTTAAGATGGAAGATTTGACTATTTCAGGTCCACTTGTCATAACTATGATATCAACCAGGTTTCAATATCTTGTTTTTTAATTAATTTTCTCCTCCACTTTAAACTTGAGGAAAATATATTACTTTGTGGTGTTAACACTATGTAAAACCACAGCTGTATCTTTTAGCTACAGGACTTGACTAAATGCAGTGTGAGGGTGGTTAGATGGATAGTGTTTCTTCTTTTACTCTGTCTGCTTGGGTATATAGAACTGAAATGAGTCCAGGTCTGCAGACAGAGAACTGTACAACCCTAAGCAAGCCTTAGCAAGTCAGCAGTACAAAGCCTCCCATAAATGCTATTATCAGCTCTGTATCTATTGCTAGTTTTAGTGTGGAAACAAAAAAAATCTTAATTGAGCCCCATGGATGTAATGGTGATTTAACCTTCTGTTTTTCTCAGCTGTAACTGGGAGAAAGGTCAGTATATTTTTATATGAGTGCCACTATGTAAAACCCACTAGATTGGCCATTAACCCTCTATGACCTTTTTTTTTTCTAAAATTTTCTTCTGATCAAGAGGTTGACCAGGTAACACAGAAAGGCTAAGCTATATATTAGGGTTTTATTACCCATCTACTTAGCCTTTAAAAGTTCCAGAAGAGTTAAGGAAATGTTTAGCTTAGAAAATTTCAAAATAATCTAAAATGTTTCAGTGCTGGAGTGGTTTTTTTTTTGGTTCTGATCACATAGAAGTTTTTTAGCAATTGCTTAAAGTAGAAGTGTAGTATTTGAGACCAGACTGTACAATTCTCAGTCTGAAGGTTATTTTTTGACTTTTCCATTCTCACAGTTCTTTGAATAATATTTCTGGTTTATCCCCCAAAAAATTCTATGTCTGAAGAAGATGCTCCTTGTTACTGAAAATCTGTTGTTTGCTTACCTCAGTTGCTTAAATTTGTCATACTTAAATACTTAGTGGGAACCTTCCATTCTTGAGAAGGAAATAAATAGATCTGAAGTTGATCTGTCATGAACTCTAGATTTAATCATTTCAGATCAGTTTTTCTATTGACTGGTGACAGGCCCATGGCAAACACAAGGTTCAGGTGTGCCATTCTAATGATCAGTATGCATAGTGGTGTACCTGTGTGTTTATCTAGCATATTTGTGTGCTTGTGCATATAATTTATTTATTCAGCAGCACTTTAATTTGTACTAGGGTTGTTAAGAACTTTAAACTTGGTATGTTACGGGTTCAGTGATTTTAACATAAATTATTCCTTGTTTGAAATTAGCTCTAGATTTCCACTGGGAAAAGACTAGTATCACCCATTTAGAAATTTAGCCTGGGGTTATACATATCAGAGGAGTCAAACCCTTGAGGAATCACTGTGTTCATTGTTGCAGAGTGATGCTGTGTATTGGGGGACAGATTCAAAAGGAGTAGTAGATTGACAAATCAAGTCAAATTTGAGTGACTTTTTTAATGCTGTCAGCTTCAAAGTCTTGCTCCTCAAAGTCTTTGATGGTATCTGATTACATTGGTTCCCATCATTGTACTGCTTTTGGTCTTTCTTGCTCTCACATTGTCATTGGTGTTGTCATTTACTGATTGTCAGCTGAGAATGTCCCTTCCCCCCCAGTATGTACTCTTATATTTAGAAATTTTACATAATTGCTGTCATATTTTGGTTCCCAACCTCGATTCATCTGCACAGTGAACTCTCTGACCCTTGTGATATTTTTCAGTGTCTAATTTATTCTTAAAAAAACACGACCCTGACAGCAAACATAGAAGGTTTAGATCTTATGCCAGTTGAGAAAACCTTTATTAAGTAAACTAATTGCAGTGTAGTGGAATTTTTCCTGCCATGATACCTGGAGCATTATTCCAGAAAAAAAGTGATAACTTTTTGTCTGCCAGTGTTAATGACATCATTTATTGTCTATGTTTTTAAATAGAAGTTGGAAAATTATTTAAAATGAGAATTTAGGTAAAAAGAATTCAAAGGAAAGAAAGAGTGAGCGATGAAACATACAGAAGAAAATAAACAAAAAAGAATAAAAAAAGAGAAGGGAGTAAGTATCTAGTTCAGCCTTCCAAAAGGGAGCATATTTTCTTAGGAAGTGGTGCAGCAGAAACGGGAGTGAGGACAGGACAGGTTGGGCAGCAGATCCCAATACTCTTGAGGCAAGCACAGGCAACAGAAGTGGTCAGGAATGAAGACTGAGAAGTTCTGAATATTTTTGAATATAAGGTTTGTTACTAAGGGCCTACTTTTGATGTGTCCAGGGCATTTAGGACCCTGTCTCAAACTGGTCACACATAGGTGTGTAAGCCAAATGTTTTCCTTCATTTATGAGTTGATCTGATAGGGGTGGAAAGGTGGAGAGGACAGAGGATGAACATAACCAGCTTTGTGCCAATAGAGTGTTGTTTTCTAGGAATCAGAGCACTTGCATAGCTTGTTGCTGCTGGGTCACTACTTCTGCAGGTCACAGCAAATCCACATTTTACACTCTGTCATTAATTTTAACTGTCCAGGGTTTGTTTGCTATAGTTTGGAACTTCAGAATTTTGAATGTAGATGAATTCGAGGAATGAAGGTAAAATAAGGGCAAAATGTTTACTACTGAGATACTCTGTGGGACAGTGTTTCTTTTCTAATAATGCCAGATTTTTTTTAAAAAAAGAGAGAATGTCTTAAAAAAAAATGCCAGATTTTTTTTAAAAAAAGAGAATGTCTTAAAAAACCATTCTGTTTCAATGTCATGATGTGTATGATGAAGCTTGAAAACCATTAGGCTAAAGTGCTAAAGAAATTAAAAATTAAAGATGACATTTTATCTTATAAGCTATCGCTAATAGAAAGTAGTGCATCACAGTGAAATAAAATAAGGAAATTGTGAATAAAATTTTGAGTGTTCTGTATTTCATGGTTTTTCTATCCTGTGTCTTGTAATCTAGAGCATTATTTGACTATGTACCAAAACTTCCAGTTTATGAATGAGCCTTTGTTGTGAACGTATGCAAGGTATGAGCTTTTGACAATGCAAAACTTAATGATCCACAGCAAGAAAAGTGAGAGAAAGCAAGCAATAACACATGGCAGTGAATTTACTCATTTCTTCATCGTAAAGATAATCATGGTTCTGAAATGCAGTGAAACAGGATGATGTTGAGATGCTGTGGTTAATGGGGGCCATATAAAACTGGAGTAGATGGAAAAGAACAGATGGAAACCTGAGGGGGGGAAATAGCCTGTCCAGAACTCTGAGTTCTCCTGAGATACCTGAGTCAATCCTCATCTACTGCTGGACACCTCTGTCTCCAACCCTGCCTCTCAGTGCTGAGGCCTGGGGACATTTTTGGTGAAGACTGGGGCGAAGAGGGCACAGAGCACCTCAGCATTACTTGTTTCCACAGTCAGTCACCTCCTCTGTCGCTGTGTTCTCTGAAAAATAGATAATTATTTTTAAACATTCTAATTAAAAGCGTGGGCGCTGTCCCGTGAACAAAGGTGAAAGTATTCCTGGCCTGGTATCTTGTTTCTGTTGTTGGGTATTGTACTCTGCTTCAGAGGATGGAGACTGACATGCATGATGGTGGAATAATCCATCTGCAAGGAAACTTTCTTTTTCAACTGCTTTAGTTAGGGACCACCTTCTCCTGTGATGCAGGAGGATTTTTATCCTTGATGTCCTTTGGACTATTTTTTCATGCCCTTCTTGACAGAGGTAATGTATTCAAGGGGAGTATATGTCATTAATTTACAGTGATGGCAATATAAATGGCAGTATATTAATATTTTTCGTATTCAGTATTCCCTTCTCAATACATCATGGCATCCTGTTCACTTTTTTTGACCCCTCATGTGTATTGAGCAAATGTCTTCATTGAAGTGCTCGTGATGAATCTTGCATCTTTTTTCCTGAGAGGTTATAACTAATTCAGAACCCATCAGTATGTACAAGTGGCTTTAAATTTGTTCCTTCTGGTGTACCCTACTCTGCACTTTTTTCACAGTGAATTTCATCTCTTGTCAGGTTGTCCAATTACCTAGTTTTTTAAAGGTCCTTCTGGAGTTCCTCACAATCCTTTGTAGTCTTGACTACCCTAAATAGTTCTCTGTAGTCAGCAAATTTCACATTCTTATTACTTATAGCATGTCAGCTTTCAGTTATTAGTACATATGAATAACTACACCATTCATAGTATTGATCCTTTGGACATGCTTTCTTCCCACACTGGTTATTTCTTCCTCCTTGTTCCTATTTCCAATCATTTAGTTAGTCTTTCAGTCCATGGCAGGCATGCACCTGTAAATGACTGGGTCACACTGTGAATACTTTCAGAGACTCGCGGTAGCTACCAGGTCTGGTCTCCAAGGTATCCTTAATGAAGTGATGTTGCCTTTGAGACAGAATGTAATCCTAGATTTTCTGAATTCCCTTGGAGGTCATCCCCATCGCTCCAGAATATTTGACTTTTCATGTCAAGTAAATTAATACAAAGAAGCTTCTAGAAAGTCTCTATAATGCTCCTTTGCTCTCTCGTTTCTTCACTCAGACTGTTACAGATGGGTAACAGTCAGGACACTCTTTTCCTGAGGAACCTTGTTACACTCCATATGTTTTGTGAGTCATGACTTCTGTTGTAGGTAATAACTAATGCTCTTTCTGCTTGAAGAGTAAAAAGTTTGTACCTCTAATTATGTGGACTGAACATAGCTTCTCACCTTTATCCTCAAGGCTGGAAATATAATAATGCAGTTGTGTTAGTAGCTCTGTTCTCTTCACCCTTGCTTCTTTCAGAACTTGTTCAGTGTTTCTCAGCCCACCTTTGGGGTTGGAAACTGCTAAGCTTAGGATACTGTTTAGGGAACATTTATCGTGAAAACTTGACAAGGTTTCGGGTACAAGAGGTACAGGTTGGTTCAAGGTTATACTGAGCAGGTAATTGGAAGAGAGATCTGTTGAGAGTAAGAAAATAGGGAAACAGCATCAAGAACAGAAAATTCCATCAACTGGAAATAGGCAAGGTGGGTGAGGACTTTGAAGGGAGGGAGGTATCATATATTCCTGCACAGTTCTGGCTACCCTAGAGAGTGAGCACTGAGGACATGGTCAAAACCAGGTAAGAGCTCACCCTGGTTCTGAACCAGTCCAGCTGTTCTTATATTCTTGCAAATGATAAAAACATTAATCCAAGTTTCATGCAGTATACACAGCATGTGATATTGGAACATTCAAAATAGGATCTTTTTCTTCTACTTGACCTTCAAATACTGTCTCTGTTTCTGCTGTGAGAGTCATATGATGACAGATGGGCTATAAGTGGGGTCAAATTTGCAAAAGGTTTTGATTCTGAGGAAAGCTCTTGGTCCTGAAGGGAGTAGACAGTTGAATTTGTCAAGTTTCACCCTCTTTAATCATCCTGTCTCTGACAACACCAGTATGATGGAGAGTTGCCCATTTCAAGTATTATTAATTGTGATGAATAGTGATTCTAAGAACAATTTTAACTTCCTGGCCAATTGCTGTGTTTAACTCAACTGTTGATACCCAAGTGGCCTAGTAGGCATGGAGGTCCTGCTGGAATCTGTATATCCAGAACCTCTTACTTGTATGGTGTAATTGACTGTTTTGGGGACTTTGTTCACCCTTGTAATCTCAGTTTTTATACCTTTTATATGTTGGAGTTTGGTTTTGCCTATTGGCCTCTCTTCTCAGTACTCTCTTTTTCTTTTTGTGCTTTATTGCTTAGATAGACTCTTTTGTTCTTGACTTTTTACTCACTCTTTTGGGGGTATATATAAGCCTCCTATGACTCTAATAAGGTATTTTTTAGTAGATTTCTATGGATTTTAATTTCCTTACTCTCCCCTTTAGGCTCTGTATCTATTTTTCTCATTTAGGAAAAAAGCCCCTCTCCTGCTTCAAGTTTAATGCACTGTCTCTCGATGTGATGACCCTGAGAGGGATCCAATTTAATTACACTTTGACCACTGCTACTAAATGGCTGAATCTCACTTACTTCCTGAGCCAGTTCCACTGTCTTACAAAAAACACATATTTTGTGACTTCCGCGAGATCCGCAGTGAATTTCATAAAAACAAGTATGTTTCTGGTATTGAGAGTATTTTAATTTGCTCTCTAACCTGCCAGTTGGCAGTTGGATAGCTGAGGATGTCCATTGTTTCTTTTGCAACTGATGCTCTTTGTGAGCACCCATGGCTACCAAAAACATCTGAACTGCTGTTCTGGCTTCCCCTCCCAGTCAAAGGGGAGTGCAGGGCCAGTGTTTTCCCACATCAAGCCAATGATGGCTTTGTTCTTCCTGTATACCTGGGGAGAGCAAGATGTGAAGTTGGGAGTCACAATGCTCTTGCTCTTTATATCAAGCTGGTTTTCTTAGCCTCGTGTGTTTAGAGAAGAGAGAAGGTTTGCTGAAGACTCAGATGCTGAATCTTCCTTCTGCTCTTCATCAGGGCAGGCTTTTGTCAAACTGGGGCTCTTGTGCAAGTAAAACAGGATTGTTATTTCCAAGATCTGGTATAAAGATTTACAAAGGGATTCAAATATAGATGCCAATTTCAGATTTCCTCGTTTCTGTCCCTACCCTGGTGGTGTCTCAAATGAGAAGGTACTCTTGAATCCTCACAAGTCCTGTATTTCTGAGGAACATTTCACCCAGCCTATGTATATTTTTGTCCATATCTGAGAGGACAGTGGGGCTCTTTCTTTACTACTTGACTCAATTTCTTGAAGTGTGATCATCCTGATAAAAGCACATTGCTTTTTTCAGTGGCTGGTACACTGTGATAAACTCTTGATTGTTGCAGTAGTTGCTGATGCTTACTTGGGTTTCTGATCTTCTGATACAATCAGAAGGCTAGGAAAGCTGGTGGTCTGTAGGTCAGTTGGGCAGTGTGAGCCTTCAGTGCCAAAACAGCACGATGTATCAGCAAATGAATTTCATAACTCTTCTTAACACCTTTTCTTGCCCCCTTTTCCTAAACCTCAGTGCTATAAAATGGTATTTATTAGGTCAGATGATATACTTGGCTCCAAAACATTAATATGGGAAAAAATGAACAATTGTGATTAAAATTGATTTTTTCCCTTTGGGAAGTTAGAATAAAAAATGGTTACCTGCTCATTTATGAAACAGATTTATTCTGTTGACATGGAGGCTTGTTTGAAATGTAATTGAATTTCTGTTACCTAATGGAAAGTGACAGTTAACAGTATTTATTTTCCATTTGTGTCTCAGTAGATAACATAACACAATTTTGATTTGTAGTTAGCTTTGGAATCTGAGATTGTTCTATCTCTGTAATTGAAAAGATGGGAGCGCGATGGCCTAATACAATTCTGGTTTTGTTTTTTTACACCACTAAAGGCAACATTAATACAGTAAACAGCATCTATTCTGGCTTAATAGTTGTACTGAGATGTTATTTTTGCATCCTGCCTTTCTCATTAGAAACTGCCACATCATGATCTGGATTGATAATTCTTCCATTTAGACACTCTCGGCTGCAGCTAATTTCTATGAGCAATGCCTCCCTTTCTTTGCCCACATAACTTTTTTACCTTTTAGCTAGAACACTTTTTTCTGAGCCACAAAATTAAAATTACATTTCTCATACATTTTTTTCACAATTTATCTTCATGACATTTATCTTGTTCACTTTTTATGGAGAGTGCCATCACACAACACCTAGAGGACAGCCAGCATGGGGTCATAAAAAGCAGGTCCTGCTTGACCAACCTGGTCTCCTTCTGTGACAAGGTGACCCACTTAGGGGATGAGGGAAAGGCTGTTGTCTAACAGGACTTTACTAAAGTTGTGACACCATTTCTCACAGCAGTCTCTTGGTGAAACTGGCTGCTCATGGCTTGGACAGGTGCACTCTTCACTGATAGAAAACTGGATGACTGGGCACAGAGAGCGGTGAGAGGAGTTCCATCTGAGTTTGTGCTGCTTTTGAAAAGATGCAAATGTGATAGCCTAATACAGTTCTGATTTGTCTGGTGGTCATCATCCCCCTGTACTCAGCACTGGTGAGGCTGCAACTCAAATCCTGTGTTCTCTTTTGGGTCCCACACAAGAAAGACCTTGAGGTGCTAGAGTGTGTCCAGAGAAGGGCAACAAAGCTGGTGAAGGGTCTGGAGCACGAGCCTTATTGAGGAGCAGCTGAGGGAGCTGGAGGTGTTTAGCCTGGAGAAAAGGAGGCTCAGGGAGGACCATATTGTTCTCTATGGCTACCTGAAAGGAGGTCATATCAAGGAGGGAGTCAGTCTTTTCTCCTAGGTGACAAGTGATAGGACAAGAGGAAAAGCCCTCAAGCTGCACCGGGGGAAGTCAAGATTGAATATTATGAAAAATTTTTTTACTGAAAGAGTGATCAAGCATTGGAACAGGCTGTCCAGGGATGTGGTGGTATCACTGTCTCTGGAAGTGTTCTAAAGCTGTGAGGATGTGGCACTTGGGGATACAGTTTAGTGGTGAACACAGTGATGCTGGCTTAACAGTTAACACTCAGTGGTCTTAGAGGTCTTTTCCAACCTTAGTGATTCTGTGAAAGCCTTTGCTTCATCATTAACGTTGAAAGCACAGGTAACAACTTGATTCTTACATCATTACATGCTGCAATTTCCTTACTGCTTTTTAGAATTCTGCCTCCTCCAGAATGGTTAGGCTGCCTCTTCCCACAAAGGAGGTTACTGCTCTTTGAAGCCAAAGTCTGTCCATTCCTACTGGTACCATTAAGCCTGGTGGCTCTGAAGAAAAAACACACTTTGGAGAGGCAGTTACCTGTTCTCTCCTTTGACATGGTGAAACCTTTGCTGTCAAGGCCTGGTCACGTTTTACTTGCCTTGTAACTTGCAAAGTTGTAACTAACTGCATCTATGAGAAAATCTAAAGTGAATGTTATGCAGCAGGACCAAA
The DNA here is from genome assembly GCF_000695815.1 of Acanthisitta chloris. Lineage (NCBI taxonomy): Eukaryota > Metazoa > Chordata > Aves > Passeriformes > Acanthisittidae > Acanthisitta > Acanthisitta chloris. The sequence goes on along the minus strand of NW_008692921.1, from coordinate 29,477 downwards.
TGTTGTGAAGGAGCTTATTTTATCTTAAATGCAGAGAAAGAAAGCACATTAAGTGTTTTACCTTAGATGGTACAAGATGGTGCTTCTTCAAGACAAGAAGGTGTCTGTCACAGCACAGCCTCCTTCACCCAACCTCCTTTCCAGATGGGCCAGGAGCAGGACACTCACCACCCATAAATTTCCAGTTGCCAGTTTTGCTACACTATTTTAAACTGGTAGGTTTTAATGCAGTAGCTGTGCACTGTCCTATCCCAGCATTTGTGAAAGGGTATGATTCAGATCATATTTTTGGTATACTCAAGTGTTATGTTCTCATGAATTCCAGCTTTTTATAGTGTATCAGATATAACAACTATTAATTATTCTACCACCAGCTTTCTTCTCTTTGTGCTGATGAATAAATTAAGAAGACAGGTTTTTATGAGCTACCTTGAGTCTTAAGTTGATTCAGGAATGCAAAATAGAAACATGGTACTGTGGTTTCTAAAATGGAAGCTGAGTAGAGCTTATATGTATCAATTGTTTCATTTGGGTTATTTTAAGGGATTGTGTGCATGAAAACCACAGAAAATGGATTGAGATTTTTGAAAATCCAGAAATAGTTCTTGAAAATAGAGAAGCAGTATGTTTTATAGCTTCTGCCTTCAAGTTTTTAAGTTTGACTTCTAACAAAAATCTGTATGTTTTCAAAGTATGCTGCATTAAAACCTCAGTGATTTCTGATATGAGCTTTGCAGGAGTTGAATTTATTTATTCAATAAATAGATGAAATCATAAATAATAACAGTGCATAAGATACCCTAAATTGACAGAAAACCCAAACTAATCTGAGCATGAGACTTGCTGCATTGAATGTGAACAAAAAGTATTTCAATAAGAAGCATGAAATGTGTCATATTTTTTAAGCAGCCTTGAGCTGCTCTGCAGTACTCACAAAACACAGATTTCATCCTTGTCCCTTGTCTGGCCTAAAATAGTAATAATTTCAGACTTCCTCTGGTGAAAACACAGATTTCATCCTTGTCCCTTGGCTGGCCTAAAATAGTCATAATTTCAGACTTCCTCTGGTTTAAGACTTACTAATGAACAATTATTTCATAAACCATTTTTAATCATACTATTTAATGTGTAAATACGCAGTTTCAAGTGATGGATATCCAAGCCTGTAATGGCTAAATGTTTCAGTACATTTTAATCAGGCCTGGAGTGGAGATTTCAGTGGGTATTTCTATGCATACTTTTTTACATATGCAAAATACATGTATGCATGTGTGTATAGAAGTGTCTTTGTTTGTGTGCATGAATCAGGGAGTCTTTTATGACATTAGTTGTCAGAGGCAGATGATAACCAACTCATGAGCACGTATGGGTGGTATAGTGTGGCTGCTCTAGGGGTGAGAGAGCATTTTCACAGACACAAAGGCTTAATGTTCAGTCCTGTTTTGTACTGAAGACTTTTGTGGAAAATGGAATTTGTAAACTTTGAAGGTTTAGAGAACTCCCACTTTTATTTTCTCTCCAGATGCATAGATACTCAGCAGTCCCTGCCAGGCAGGATTCCCATGTTTGTTCCTTTTTATCCCTAAATTATGGCTGTGTGCTGACCTTTGTTGTACTCTCCTACATGCCCTATTCTGATTATGCAGTCTAGGGGAGAATTTCTACTAATTTTGTTAATAGCTGGAACATAAAGCAAAATCATTAACAGCATTTTATGAAATAAGCAATGCCTTGCTGGAAGGATGGCGTTTGGGAAGGCTTTTTGTGGAAATCCTTGTGAGTGAAATGCACAGTAATATGCTATGTGAGAAGGAAATAGAGGGTGTATATAAGCTGTTTTCTTGTGAGTGAAATGCACAGTAATATGCCATGTGAGAAAGAAATAGAGGGTGTATATAAGCTGTTTCGTCAGTTGTTTATGTTAGCTGGTATGTTCCTGCAGGAAGTGCACTGATCTGTGTTGGTAATTGTATGAAACAGAAGTTTTAGGCATAAATGTGTGCTTCAAAATAGCTGTGTAGCAGAATGTTTTAGAAGTAGCTCTATCTGTGAAAAGGCTTCCAATAGAGAGAAATTAAAAAGCTGGAATCCCTTGGTTTTGAGCAGAGATTAATGGTAGAAGCTGTAGGAAATAATGGTACAAGAAAAGCCTGGGGAGATTCCTTACCTACCTTTCTTCATCATCTAAGAATGGTGAGTGCAGGGAAGCATCCTACTGGAATTAACATATTTGTCTAGGTGTTTATTCATCACTGTACAATTTGACTTGTCAGTGTGTTAATGGTTTTATTTTTATATTGCAGTTGTCAAGGAGGGAAGTGTAATTATTCCCGTTTTAAAGGGCAATGATTTGTGCAGGACATCAGAAACAGAAGCCTGTTCCTGAATCCACGTGCTCACTGCTGGTATGGTTTTATTCTGAGACATAATCATTTCAAGTAAAATTTAGTAAATGCTAAAATTGGCACATACAGTATGTGTGTTTTGTATCTCAAGAAATGAAGGCATAGGCCTTGGTTTCCCTGATTATGATAATTGCTGCTTAGCTGGAGAGGAAGGTACATGGTGTACACAGATGTCTTTGAGTTCTTGCAATAGGATGGATAGCACTGGAGACCAGTTATGGCTCAGGATCTTCCTGTAGGGTGCAGAGCTTCTTGCTGAGTGTTCCCTTGTGTTTGGGTTTTCAGGGGATTAATCATGGTGAAAGTGGCTCAGTCAGGGACATGGGTTGAATTGCATTAATAAAGTTTCAAATTATATCTGATTTACTTATTAATGAAACTATAGGCTATACTGTATCCACCATAGATGGATGTTACCTACAGATGGATGGACTTAACCTGCTCATTGGTCTGTGAACATGTTGTCCTCATAGAGTGTTACAAATGCACAGGACATCCCTTAATGCAGAATTTGGTACTTAGGCTTGTGAGCAGGCTGTAAAATCAGAGGTGGAAGGACTCCCCTTGGCTCAGCAATTCACAGGGCTTGTGAGTATTACTCCTTCTAGCAGGTACATCTGTTGTGTTTTGGATTCATACACCTGATGCAGAGAGGCAAGAATGTGGCCCACCAGTTAAAATATCAGTTCCTTTCATTTCTTTCCTCTTTGCCATAAACAGCTTTGTCAGTGATAGATTTTTTAAGAGTCAGATGAACTGGGCTGCAGATGAGCTCATGTGAGATGATGCCAAACCCCCAGCCCAGGGATATATCCCAGTCTGGCCAGAGGGAGGTTCAGCTCTTGTGGTCCTAAGATGCTTCTCATTTCTGCCTTGTGTTATTTCCCCTTCCTTACACATCACTTAGGGTTTTAAACTAAAAAAGGGTAGATTCAGACTAGATGTAAGGAAGAAGGTTTTTACAATGAGGGTGGTGAAACATTGCAATAGGTTACCCAGATGTGTGGTAGATACTCCATCCCTGGAAATGTTCCAGGTCAGGTTGGACAGGGCTCTGAGAAACGTGATCTAGTTGAAGATGACCCTGTTAATTGCAGGGGATTTGAATCTATGATGCTATATAAACATGCAGACATCCAAAAGTTGTGCTTTTGTGTTGCCTAGAAGTGCCTCAGCTTGCATGTTTGAAAAAAATTGGTGATAGGGATTCCTTTCTTGAGATCTTGCCTATTAAAACCTCTGCCCTTCTATTTGTAAGCTACATAAGGATGTGCATGAAATGAAGGAAAATTTGTGGATGGGTTTATTAGAGACATTGTTAATAGCGAGTGCTTGTACATATAAATGCATTTTACTGCAGAGGTTTCAGTGAATACTGTGTGCAGGTATGCTTTGAAACACGGTGGTAAGCCATCTTCTGACAGGGCCTGAAGTTTCTACATGTGTTACATTTGTTCTCTGAAATTTTCATTATAAGCTCAGCAGCATAAAGGCAGTGGTGGATTCCAGCTCCAGCTTTGATGTGCTCTGCTTAACTACAAAGAGATTTGTAGAGGGAGACTTCACTTAACTGCACACAGACTGGAAAGCAAAAGTGGTGCTCTCCAAATGTTGGATCCAGATCAGCAAGAGTTTCAGAGCCGCAGTTGGGAGCTAAGGAGTGGAAGACTCCTTTTCAAAACCACACAAGGATCCAGATCAGCAAGAGTTTCAGAGCAGCAATTGGGAGCTAAGGAGTGGAAGACTCTTTTTCAAAACCACACAGCACAAACCCCAAACAAAAAGCCTGTTTTGGACATCACTGTGTGTACTCCAGCTAGGCAGTTTTGCAAACTAGTGTTTCTATCTGGAAGAATGGTGTGTACTCCAGCTAGGCAGTTTTGCAGGTATCTTTCTATCTGGAAGAATCGAAATAAATGTGGAGAGGTATTAGGAGTAATAATATAATTGCAGGGAATTCTAAGTTTCTGCATTCAAACTCTTTTCCTAGTGCCTTTCAGTGAACTTTGTGATGGTTTGAGAACCAATGGATTTGATCCCACACAGCCCTATTTTACACGTCTGCAGTGCTTTTGAAATGCTTTAATGGTTTGAGAACCAATGGATTTGATCCTACACAGCCCTATTTTACATGTCTGCAGTGCTTTTGAAATGCTTTCTTTACCAATTCCAGTATCAAATATGTGTACTAAAATGTCCTCAATTTCCTACTGAAATCCAGAATTATGTATTTGGCAGGTGTTTCCCTAAAAGCTATAGAGTGCTAAAAATTGATTGATACATATTTCAGGGTTTTTTTTTGTATTAAGGGTTTACTTACTGTAAGCTTAACACTGGCTATACAAGGCACAGCATTGAGTTTATTGGCCCAGCACAGAGTTTGGTAGAGCAGGGATAGTGTCTGAGTCTACTGATTTTTATATTTAAAAAATTATATATTTATTCTAAAATTCCATGCCTGCATGGGTTGTGATTGCAGCAGGGACTCTCATAATTAAAGCATGGGGAAATTAGTTTGGTTATATAAAACTTCTGATTGTATCAGCAATCAATACTGTTTGCCAAAATTTTTTTTTGTATGTATTGCAAAATATTGTTTGCCAACCCTCACCTATAGCTACAGTGATATGTCTTGGTAGGTCAAAAGCTGCAAGTATTGCCAGCAATCAATTTTCTTTCAGTTAGGAAAGCAAAGATTTGGTTGAAGAAATGTATTTTTGTTTGAGACCACTGGTGCCTCAAACCGTGAAAATGGCAAAACATTTCTGATAGCTTTTTTTTTTTTACTATATAATTCAATATAGTTATTTTTCAATACAGGAATAAAAGTGAAAAAAGATATGGGGAAAAAGAAAAAGCATACTAGAATAATGTGATTTAAACTTTGACAGTGCACCATCATTTGAAGCTGATAATGCTAATGAAAATTTCGGAGACACTATTCTGCCTACAGAATAATGGAAAATGAGAATGAATATGTGCTTCTGGCTAATTGCAATGCTTGTAGTTCTGTGATTCCATACAGCAGGAGAGAGTGCATTACATGTCATTCACCAGCTGCTTTTAAAAGTGTGTAGGAACAATTTTCAGTCACTTTTCTGCACGTGACAACAGAGTTTGAAAATTGCAGGAGATGTGTCAGTTTGCCAAGCTTTAGGCATTAGAGTAGCTTCTATCAAAGAGCTGAGGACAAGGATTTGGCTATAAGTGCATCTGTTGTTTGGAAACAAATCATGGCAAAACAAAACAAAAGGGATTTCATTCATCAGTGTACATGAGGCAGCTCTCTAATACCTGTACATTTGCCACAGTTTGGTTCTGGCAAACACAACTGCCTTAACTTGATGAGGTAACTTTCCCTGAAAATATGTGAATTATTCCTAAACATTACTAGCAGTGAAATTTGACAGAAGTTAACAGTGACACTTAGTTGTCAGTTTAATACAGCATTCAAAGCTCACTTGCATTTTGGGATAACAATATGTTGTTAGTGCTCTGACAACAGATTTCTTCCTCTTGTGAGCAACAACCATTGGTGAATATGAATGTACCAGATGTTTGTTTTAAATGGTAGAGATATACAAATTCCAAATAAGAAAAAAATGGACTAGGATCTTTACAGAAAATATTTCTCATTCTGAGAAGAGACCTCATTTGTTTTCCTTTAGGGGAAAAAATAACTTATTTTAATCAAACTGAATTTGCTCATTTGTATGTCTGTTCCAAAACTCTTGACCTGAGCTGTGCAGTCCTGAGATTCAGAACAGCCTACAGTATTAATGAAGGAAAACCTTGGAAAATGTCCAAACAGTGAAAGCATATGAATTAAGTGTGAAGAGTTTATGGGATACATTTTATGTGTGTAAATGTATTGATTACTCATATATTAGGTGTCACTAAAGCTTCACAAGTCAGTACCATTCATTGAGCAGAACTTGTAATTTTGGTTTTATTTTGAACTTACATTGAGAAAGATAGGGTAAATCATGTAGTGATTGGTTTATTTCCTATCAAGATGGACTTATCTTGTGAGATACTTAGCACCTTAGATCCCATTGATCTCGTAGGTGACAAACATGCTTCATGAAATTGCTAGCAATTGAGAGGATATGCTGTGTTCTTACAGTTACTTATACTGAAGTCAATGGGATCGTCTGGGTGCTCAGTACTTTTTGAAATCAGGTCACATCTTTAGATTTCTAAATAAGGATTTTCAAAAGGACCTTGGCTCCATGACTCTGTCAGGTCAGAGCCCCAATCAGTTATTCCTTTCTCAGCAGCTTTGAGGATCCTTTCATTTATTTTTTTTCATCGTTTGCTTTCCCCAGTTTCTAGTGAGATCAGCCAATGGCAGCCAAACCATCACAGGACGAAAGATCTAAGGATCCTTCCACCCCTTGTACAACTGTGCCTCTCAGTTCTGTTATTTCCTTGCTCTTTCATTTCACTTTTCATATTTGCCCGTGTGCAGCAATCTTACTTGTCACTGCATGTTCATGAAACACTCGATGTGCCACTTAAATTGCCCTCTATCAGGATCTAATTCTCAGAGACTAAAAATAATAATTCTTGAGACTGTTTTTAGGTAGGACATCATATAAACAGCAGTGCCATTAATATAGCAGCTAGAGATTGATTTAAGTCTTCTCCTTACCATATATTACTTGTACTTCTTCTGAGAGACTGGGTCATTTTTGTGAAACACTCGATGTGCCACTTAAATTGCCCTCTATCAGGATCTAATTCTCAGAGACTAAAAATAATAATTCTTGAGACTGTTTTTAGGTAGGACATCATATAAACAGCAGTGCCATTAATATAGCAGCTAGAGATTGATTTAAGTCTTCTCCTTACCATATATTACTTGTACTTCTTCTGAGAGACTGGGTCATTTTTGCTTTAGGTAACTGAACTCCTGCTTTTTCCTGCTGAATACCAGAATGTAGCTGAATAACATAAATGAACATCTTTTGCTTGCTATCAGGATGTAAAATTCCACAAGTGAGAGTCGACTTTTGAAGATAAACCTGTGCCCCTGTATCATCAGAGTTGTGAAATACTAATCATCTGCGTGTGCAGATCAGATATCTGTGCACGTACATCTGGTATTTGCGTGCCGAAGTTAGGCTAGTCCAATTGCACATGCCTGACTTGGAAAATCTGCCCTGTAGTTATTAGAAGATGTCACACATTTTTCTGGCACATTATGAAATGCAGGGGGATGAACTCTTCCACCCCCCACAAGACACAAGCCCCTGAGGTTTGTGTCTACCAAGGAGGAGTGCTTTATTTTCTCTGTAGGTGTTTGCCATTTGGGGAGGGACAGGGGTTGGAGCAGGTGTGAGAAATCAGGTAGGTTTTGGCTCCCTTTACCACAGACACAAGAAACAGATGGCTTAGGTTGGTGCTTGCTGAACATATGGAGTGAACACACTCCTTACCAAGCTAGAACCTCAGCTGCAGTAGCCAATGCTTTCAGCTTGCCATTTAGCTGGGCATGCTTACTATGTATCGCATCCTTTCTTCATTTTGTGTCATTCAATGCCCTTTTCCCTTTGGTTATCTTTCCTCCTCGGTCTTACACTCTCTGCTGCAGTCTCCTTTTTGTTCCTAATCCAAATGTATGCTTAGTTTTTGTCTGTAGAGATTGCGTGGCCATGTGGCTAACAAGGAACGTGCCTCAGGTTTGCATTCATGTCTGCTTCTAAGGCTAAAGGATGTAAACCCTCCTGAGATGTAAAACGGATAACAAGCATATCTGCTAATATTTGGAACTTGGATGAAGGTGTAGCAGAGTACAATAGATAAGATCAAAATGTTCCTCTTAAAAATATTACAAATTTTTTAACTTATCAGCCACTGAGGGAGAAGAAAAGTAAAAGGAGTGAAAACATTCATAAAGCAAATAAAATAGAAGTAACTGATTTAAGCTGTGGACTCAGACTTATTGACTAAATTATTTTCTAAGTCCACATCTAAAAATCTAAAGATGCTGTAGGATTTCTAGGCAATCTGTTAGCTTTGGTGGGAGTTCCTTGGCCCTCAGCACTACTTACAGTAAATCAGTCTGATTGATTGGGGTCCAAACCAAGAGTATTAGTGCTTGAGGCACCCCCTGATGAAAAACCTGGACTCTGTTATTACCAGATATTTCTCTGTTGAAATAATACTGTGATTGGTATGTTGGTGCAAGGGATCAGGCCAAGATGTTCTCCTGAGGTTCCTGCCTTTCTGCAATCCTTAAATATTTGAAGGAGTTGAGAGAGAGAGTAGGAGAGAGTGGCCTCAGGCTATAGTGTAGAACTTCAGGGGATGCATTTGGTCCTTAGGCCATATTTGCCTGTTTGTTTTTACTTAAAAGAAAACCCCCAGCAAATCTGGCTATTAATGAATGTCTTAAAATCAAATGAGAAAAAGCTGGCAAGGAAATGGTAAGGCAGTGAAGGTTTTGAGCACTAATCTCCTTCAACAGCTCTAAATTTGGGAGGATTTCCTGTGGGAAGGGCTGATGAGGGTGCAGGAGCTGAGCTTGATGAGGGCTGGCTTTGTGGGTGCAGGACTGCACCCCTTAAATTCACCATTTGCTCCTGGGAGGGCTGGCTTGCCTGTACAGCTTTATCTCCCCGACTGTTAGAGTGGCCCTATGCACCGTGCACATATGCTGGAGACCTGATTTATAATTAAGAGCAGCTGGCCATGCTGCTGTCCAAAATAATTTCCCCTAGTGAAGGATCAGTGGAGAAAAATGCAGACATGTTTTGGCCTTTTGTTGAAAGAAAGAAGAGGAGCCTTCATGCTGTGCACGGCCAGGGGAAGTTTATTGCTTGCCTGAAGAACCAAGAGCTGGGGATCTTCCATTTTATGAGTCCCTCCTGTGTTGTACCTGTGGTGAAAAAAAAAAAAAAGTTAAAGTTGCCTAAAGGCAGCTTATGGGGATTCCCCATATAGCTTATTTAATGTGTGCTGGAGACTGCTTCTGCCCTGATAGACTTCAGAAATGCAAACAGCATAAAGATGGTAAAGAAACACAAAACAATCAAACAAAGACTTCCCTCACCCTCCAATTTTACCCCCATTTCCCCAGAAGTGCTTGACACTTCTCTAGGATGTCTAGGAACTTAAAAGCCTGAGCATTATTTTTATAATGCTGATGCAAAAAGATTTTACATCAAGTCTGATATGACTAACTGGACTCAAGTGGACTCCATGCACAGTGTTGGTTTCTAATAAGTATAAGGGAAATTCATCTCATATGATGATCTCTTTCCCCCTCAAATATATAGATATTTTGGAATGAGTAAAGCAGATAAATGTCTAGAAACATTTTTGGGTAGTCCATTTGAAATGGTTCCTGCTGCAATGTGACCTCACTGAGCGATGGTGGGAGTGCAAAGCCTGTCCTTGTCAGTGCTCTGCCGCTTTCCTGGCTGTACTTAGACAAACTTCTCTTTTCTGCCTTGCTATCTCTGAAGCAAAGCAGAAGGCTCGGGAAGAGGATGAGGCTGGCAGAGTCCAGCTCTTCCAGGGAAAGTCCTCCGGGGTAATGAATTAGAGAAGAGCAGTGCCGGTGGATGTTGCACTTCTTTGCACCCTCGCCCGTTCCTCCGTTGCGTGATTGCTGTGATCCTGGAGACCAAGCTCTTTGGCCTCCTGTTTCTTTTCTTAGCTAACACAAAACCTGCTGCAGGGTATGTGAGCACAGGAGCAGCAGAGGGGAGCTCCAGCTGCCATGGGCCTGGTTATTGTGTGGCTGCAAGGAGGCAGCAATACTGGGCTTGTGGCCTTTAGGGGCTGGTAGAGGATGTGAGGGAACATCATAGGAGGGCAAGTACTTGACAAGCCTTTGACCTCCTGAAGGAAGATAATGATAAGCTGGTTTTTAAGAGAAACCTTAGGGACATATTCATAGGGAGTAGGAGGTAGCGTCTCTCTAATCAGTGATTCTGCGGAGTGTGTATTTCTGATAAGGAACTGCAGGTTTTTGGGGGAAAAGGGAGGAGGAATTACCTAATTGTCACTCTGTGGCTTGTCTTGGACAGCAGCCTCTCCTCTTCTTTTGAGAATTTTTACTCTGAATAAATGCTTTTGCAATTGAGATGTGATTGTTAACCAGGCATATCCTGTACTCTCCAACACAGTGACACCATCAAGGGTATCAGAGTTTAACAGTTTCTGTCTTGTGGCCTGGGCTTCCAAATAGGAGAGTTTCACTAACCCTGTAACTGGGTGCACTTAAGCACACAGAAACAAATTGTTTGAATGAGGCAATGACATTTTCATAACAGCCTCAGTACAGCTTTTCACATTGAGTGAATTGTATGTCTGAGTGAAGGAATTTGACTAGTCAACAGGGTTAAACCAATATATATATATATATATATATAGTGTTTTGTACATATATATATGTATGTATTTATATATTTCTTTCTGTGATGTGTGCCACTGATGCCCCCTGGCAGCCACCAGAGCATGATGGTCAGTGGTTGTCTCTGGTCTGCTGAATGCCAGGTGGGGGCTGAGAGCTTGGACTGCAGCACAACTCAAGTCAAGCAATGAGGTTATGCATTTCCTGTAATATGATTTATGCAGGCCTCCACAGTGGGTATTAAGTTGGCTAAAAATGGATACTGTCGTTTTTCTGGGCATTCAGCTCTGCTATATAAATATGCTATTCAGGTCTACTAAGTTTTTATAAACTGCTGTTTCTGCCAGAATAGCTAACAGGGCTTATCCAGCAGTGACACTTCAATAGCAAAATGTTTTGTGAATGATTTTAGCCTATTTGTTTTCTCTCCTACTGTGATCCTAAATATTTTTACAAAACTATATTTGAGATGTATTCACTTGGAAGGGCTTAGAAAAGGCAAATTAAGAGGTAAATGTGATATTCACTGATGTAGTCTATTTTCATTAACTTGAAAATTATGATGCATGTGTGGCTGTGTTTTTATTAAAATGGCATAGTCACAAATACTGCTATAAAGCTCAATTCTTCAATTCACTTACGAAAAGGAGTTGTTAAAGGAGGCAGCAGTTTGTCCACCAGTTACATGCTGCTGTACCATGAAGCTAATAGCATTAATAGAAAGGAGCATTTTCAGCTTGCACATCTAATGTAAAATACTAGATTTGATAATAATTGAATTCTGAAACAAACAGTCCAATTACTAAGGCACTGTTGCTTTTGTTCATGTGTTGGGCAGGCAACAGTTCTTGCTTGTACCTGTCCCTACCGATTATTATTATGCGTACTTAAAATTCCACTTTATTTTTCCCATTTTCATAACAACTGCATTATGATGTGACATATCTTTTCCAGATATTTTGCTTGAATAAATAAGTAGGATATTAAATTCAACTAGGGTATTAGATTATAAATTAGCTCTGTAACAGCCGTCATAATGTTATTTAGATTTTCCAGTTTACACAGACCTTGTAGCAACTCCCAAGAGCTATGCTACAGAATTAGGGGAAGATGTGAGTTGATGTAAGAAAATTGGTTTTGGTAATATGCTGATGTCAGTAGAGTTTTGCTGTGTGGAAAGATATTTAAATTAATGTTTTTACTTACTCCATTGTACAAACTAAGGATTGGTAATGATTTCAAATTACTGATGAGTTGGTGTTTGGACTATGCAAACATGACCATAAATGTCTTTTCCCTAGTAGGGCAATATTTATATTGTGAGATTGTGTATAGGTTTATTTTTTAGCAGAGTAACATATTCTAATCTTCCCTGTAACATAACCATTTCACTTATGTCAGGAGAATGAAAAAATTTAAGAGCATTTTTTAGATGAAAGGACTCAGACTGGCTAACAGGTACAGAGCTCTCTGTGTCAAGGAAGAAAGCACTGACTTACAGTGCTGGTCTTGAATAATTGTATCATGATTAGCAAGCACAGTGACACCATATTGGTGAGAGAGATGTGAAAAAATGCACATTTATAAGTACATATATTAGTCAGATGGATGGTAATGGTAACCTGAAGAGAGAGCTTCTAAGTAAAAAGATCTATAGCTGCTTACATCAGTATTCTGTAAATATGGGAATCCATACCCACTGTGATGTTTTATACATTCAGCAAAAGAGTAAAGGTGAAAAATAACTGTGGAAGGAAGTAGATGTCCTCCTGAGCCATTTTCGGAGATGATGGACAACAATATTGGTAGGGGTCTTAATTAAAATCAAACCAAACAAAACCCACCCTGGTTGCTTTTAATAATGAGGAGGACCATGGTAACAGAACAGATTATCTGCTTCTCAAGAGAAAATTGGCAGATGGAGAAAATGTATGTGCAGGTATCAGCAAGATTGCCTTGAAACCCCCTCTGCTGCCTGTCACCGAGGTGCTGCTTCAGAGTGCTGTTTCATCAGGGTTGTGGAGAGGCAAATCAGTACCCAGGGCTGAAGGCTGATTTTGTGCCTCTTCTTCCCTTCTCTTTTGCCTCCTCCCAATCCCTGTTAAACAGCCCAAAGTGGAAGTCCAGGCCAAGTGGGTTTCCTGGTATTCAGGAAACCTCCTCCCTTGAAGGGAATAGCAGATTATAATAGCCAAATTTTTTCCTGCAAAATATCATCGTGTTCCCCAGGAAGAGGAGTTGGTAATGGAGCTACACATCTTTTTTTTTTTTTTTTTTTGTCTCCATCTGTAGTTGTGTATATACCTCTCATAGCCTTGGGAACTATCAGCCTCAGCTTTCTGCATTCCCAAACTGGGCATGTGGTGCCAAACAGCAAAATCACCCTAAACCAGCCTCAGCTTTCTGCATTCCCAAACTAGGCATGTGGTGCCAAACAGCAAAATCAGCCTAAATTGGAAATAATTCTGATGTGAATGTCCTTAAGGATTTTTGAAGTAGGAAGGAGAGCAGGCTCAGGCTCGACATTTTACTATGCAGGTCCTTCGCATTTCATCTGCCCTCTGCTCAGATATATGGATGTCTTTTGTTGTGGGCTCCTACAGGTATCCCAGGCTGTGAGGGCCTTTTCCTGCAGCTCTCACCTTGCCTTTTGGGGTTGATCTTCCTTCCCTAGGAAGCAATTTCTCTCTCATTGACTGACCAGCATGATTTTATAGATGGATGCCAAAGCTTAGCTCCTGCTTGTATATGGTACATGTGGTCTTTGTTTGCTTTGGTACCTGCTAAAATTCATTCTATACACATAAACAAATAATGTGGTTAATGGGTGCTGCCAGCTACATGACCTTTACTGACTGGTCTGCTTATTTATGTGTCCTAAATCTGAATTTAGGAGTCAAGAATAAGTGGAGGGTTTTGGATTTTTTTTTTTCTTGGTTTTATTTTGTTTTAAATGTCAGAAGCATATCCTAATGCTGTACATCAGTTGATAGTGCAGGCATGCTCCTATCTAGTGTTTCTGTGCAAGTTCATGAGTCTGGGCATGCTTTTATATGCAAAACATGTCTGGAGCCCATATTCCTTGCCGCGTGATGGACATGAGATGTACATCCACTGTTTGGAATGTTATTTGTCATCTAAATGTAGCTGGTGTTAGAGTCTGAATGTCTCGTTACTGTGAAACATTTTGCTGCTTTTAAAACAACTTGAACAAAGAGAGCCCTTTATACTGCACTGTGATGTGCGTCTTTATTGAAAAAGCTCCTCTCCATTGCCGAGGCACTGAAGCATTTGCATTAAGTGACACAAGGAGATGCCATAGCAATTTCATGAGAATTACCCTTTGCAATGAATGTTAGATTAAACATCTAAGTAAAATCCCTTGCAAGTGGCCAGAAGATAAATTAGAGCCGAGCTGTACCTGGGTACAATTAAATTATGTACCTTCTTTTAAAGATTGTTTTTAATTGATTTGGTGCATACTCTTTACTTAGTTAATAACGAGTGTTGTACCTGTGGCTATATGATCACTCATGTGAGTTAGATTTACAGCACTAAGAAACTCCCTTTATCAAGGAAAACAATTTCATAAAGGGGCTGTCCCCTCTCACTGCTCTGTTGCTGATAATGTGTTTGGACTGTTTTCTGATTAGTGCTCCAGTCTTATACTAATATTGAAGATGTTCTTTAGCAGATAAATGTAGGGTTATCACATCATTTTAGCAATCTAATTTGTTCCTGGCTTGCACACTACAGCAACTTTGATATGTCAAACCCCTCCTCCCATTAGTGCTTCTACAGCACCACAAAAATGAAGCTAGGAGGGAGATGAGCATTAGAGGAGAAGGGGGACAAAGGTACAGGATACAAAATAGTGGAGGAAGGAGTTGCAAGTAGCTGGAGATTTTTTGTCAGGATAGAAGTTCTTCCTATTTTCCTTCTGAGGAAGCTTATGTCTAAACAGTCCATAAAAATCCCAGTGTATCTGATAGGAATTACACATCTTCAGTAGCCATCAGTACTGGACATTAGCATCATCATTTGAAGGTTGTGTCAGGTATTACTTTTTAACTTTGGCCCAACTTCTATACGTTCCCTTCCAGCTGCAGTTGTTATCATTTTACTAAACCTACACCTAAACTGAAATCTAAGGTAAAAATTTTCTGAGCCCTGTATCTGATTAAACACCTGTATTTGGAAATGTCAGGATGATCAACAGAGAGAAAGAGGCCTTAGCAGGGGTCACGTTTACTGGATCAACAGAGAGAAAGAGGCCTTAGCAAGGGTCACATTTACTCAGAACAAGAGAAAAAGAGGTACAGAACCTGGGAAGAGAGTAGGGGTCTGAGGTGGAAACCCATCATTTCTCACCCAAGTTCTGCCATGGTAAAAGAGTGAAACAGGCCCCCAAGAAGCCAGCTGCAGCCTGAGGTGGACACTGCATAGCCCCTTTCAAGCAGTTTTCTCCACAGAAGTTGCAAGAGGTCACGGTGGCAAGAGGATGTCCTTGAGGTTGCCGTGATTGCTAATCATGATGAGTGATTCTGATTACAAGTTTGAGCTATAAGGGTTATGACCCATCCTGCAGATTGGTCAAGGAAAGGATTCCTCTTTGTTTGGGGAAATAATCTTAAAGATTTGCTCTTCATAGCCCTGCTTGGATAGCTGTGTGTATGAGCAGTGCCTCAAACCCCCATTTGGGCTCCGTGAGGACACATTTCCTGTCTTCATTCCCCCTTGAGTTTTGAAAAAAGCCTTCTAGTTAGGCATTTAAAAATTTTTTGAATAATGATCTCAACCTCTAAAAGGAGAGTCTAAATGAAAAAGAAAATCGACCTAACAATTAGATAGCTAATGTTTGCATAATTTTAATTATCACATATTGCAATTATTTCTAATTCATTTCTGTATACAAATCACTATTTTATATATGGCATGTTGTTAATGTTTACTACTATAATTACTAATTTGCAATATAAGGCAGCAATTTTATAGTTATTCAGTTATGTATAATTATTGTGTCAAATAGGAGATGGCAATTAACACTGAAATGTATTAGAAATGATTGTACTAAAATCAGTCTAAGATTATTTGACACATACTTGTCATGTAGTGCATGGATTGCATTTTACTCCACTTTTTCCCCAACCATGCTTTCAGACAGTGTATTTATTTGAGATCCCAAAGGGTTTAATCCTGCAAAAAATTCCTATTTCACCATCACATCGACCAAAATGTTTGAGCTAGAACTAATGAGCAAAGTCCAGAGAGTCTTCTGTAGCTACATCTTGTGTGAGGTTTCGGAATTTAGGTGCCTTGGTCTGTGTAAGCATTTCAGCAAGTCCCTGCTTCACTGGCTCCTTGAAAATGAGATGTTTAAGTCCTGCTGCTGCCCATAGCTCCAAGTCTTTTAAAAGAGATATTCAGAGAGAGTTTTGAGCTGTAACACTGGCAGTGCCTTAGCAGGAAGGTGCCAAAGGAGGCGTGAGCCTGCAGTTGTCATTCCTGCGTGCTGTGCAGAGCTGAGCTGCTGAGGACTTGCCCCTGTGTGATGGCAAAGTCAGGGTGACAAAGAGGGTACCAAAGCTGCTCACACTGACCCACAACTATGACTCTTACATTCCTCTGAGACTGCCTAAAGCACAAAGTACCATGCGTAGCATCTTCAAAACTATAGTGGTACTGTTGTGTGGAAACTTGGTCAGAAGGTGGGAAAGCTGAGGTCTGGGCCCTCGTCTGAAAGGAGGGAATCAGAGCAGTATCTCCTGTCCCATGGGAATAAACCCTAGTGCAGGTTTTAGTTAGAAGTTACTTAACTTCTTCCTTTGTGAAACTGGATTACCGTGCTGTCAAGTGCGAGAGTTGGGAGCCAGGAGAAGGTAGGCATCTGATGGATTGTGGCACTTCTGGGATGGGAGAGACTTGACCCACAGAGGGTTTGGGAGGTCCTCACTCCACAGATAGGTCCACTGCAGTACAAAATGTGGAACAAAGCTCTTCTTAATATATACAAAAATATAGTCTCAAATTATCTATGGAATCCTTAAAGAGGGGAAAAATCCTGATTCACAGAGAGTCTGAGTTAGCACCATCACTTAAACTTTCTTTGTGGCAAAATAGTTCTCTGTGACAATTCCTTTTTTTTTTGCTGGGATTTAAAATCTGGGCAGCTCTAAGCCCTGCTAAACAAAATTCATGGCTGTACATCTTAATAAAGCAAAGAAGAGTGCACAGCGTGTCAAGCAAATTCACCTCCTTCCTTGGTGTAAGTGTAAGGCTCCTGTAATGGCACATGGCAGCAGGAAATCCAGATAGGGCCCTTGGTGTGTTAGCAGAGCATATTGACTTATATCAGTCCTTTTGCCTGGTTTAAAATTGATCCCCTTAGAAAAGTTAAATATCACCTATGTTTGTAGATTGCTAGACAGCTATTAAGATAATGCTTTTATAAATACAGATGGTGCCCTTATCAAAATTACATGGCAGTAAATAGATGCCAGTAGAAATAATATGACACTTTGATTAGCTAATAAAATGAAGCACAAATAGAATGGAGATGCTAAGTTGCTCTGACAGTTTTCATACTGTCTTATTTATTGCTTATTTAGCTTTGATAAGTTTCTATTACAGTTTTGGCTTCTTAAGCAATTCCTTTGAACTTTTAATTTTTTTAAACAGTAATCTGTATTTTATTGACTTGGGTGAAAAATCCTCATTGTCAATAAGCTCTTCATCATGATAGTAAATGTTATCATTCTTTTTAAAGTAAATTGATAGGCCAAATTGCATAATGTAATTCATGGAGATAGTAGTGGCAAAGGGTGCCAATTAATGTTACATAAAAATTATTGATTCAAGCAAATTATTGCTGAAAGTTTGGCAGGTGATATTGGTCCACTGATGTGGTGGCTTTTTATGCCATGGGAGACACAGTGAAAGACTTGTATCAGTACATTGGATGATATATTTGGTTTGCTTGGCCAGATTTTGGCAGTGGGGGAGCTACGGGAGTGGCTTCTGTGAGAAGCTGCTAGAAGCTTCTCCATGTCCAGCAGAGCCAATGCCAGAGGGTCCAGGACAGACCCACAGCTGGCCAAGGCTGAGCCAATCAGTGATGGTACTAACACCTCTGTGATTACATATTTAAGAAGGAAAAGGAGATATTGCAGTGGGATTGAGACATGGCCTGGTCACTTTTAAATCTGCTGATCATAGATGTGAATAAAATACTGCCTGGCATTTGAGGTGTATTGGAATAATGTGCTCATTGATGCAGTTGTTCTTGGGATGGTTAATGGCAGTGATAATCAAGAAGCAGAGACAGCAGTTGAGAAGAGTACAAATGGTATCGTATGTGGAACATTAACAGGATCAGCATAATGCTGACCAATATTTCTGCCTTTTTGGTACTTAACAAAACTTGACTTAGTAACTTGAAAGCAGAAAATTATTATTACCTGCTGCAGGCTTTAAAATCTTCCTAGAAACTTCTGGGTGCCTCCACTTTCTTGGAGAGTACAAAGCTCAGTTTTGGTCTTTTTGTGCGACCTGTTGCTAATATTAAGCCTGAGGTGTAGCAGTGCTCCCAGGAAATGTGGTGAGCTATACCCTCTCTTCCATTTCTGCAGAGAAAGAAAGGCCCTCATGCCTGTGTGCAGTGTGTTCCTCTGCACCTTGTGAAGCAGCAGTGCTGTAGTTAAACATGACACCCAGTTCTACACAGTCTTACTCAATAATTACTGCTCTGATGTGATCATTCTGCCAGTAGCCAGCAGTTTGGCACAACCTTCAGGGGACCAACTGTCAGCCATATGGAGGGAAGGGAACAATCATCCCATCTGCCACACTCTTCTGGAGCCACACTGATCCCCTCAGCAGCCCAACTATGACTCCACTTGCCCATAGGCACAGTAGCATTGCCTTTCTGTCTTTATAGGCCCTACCTACCACCAGGGCTGGGCTTGGGGGACATAAATTTATCTTCTGAAATTTGGACAGTTGGTGTGAGGAGGATGCACAACTTGTGTAAAGATTGGGGGTGCATGGGAATTTTTCAGCTGGAAGATGTCAATGGAAAAAGCAAAGATGTCTTGGGCTATTTCTCTTAGGCTCCCTGACATCAGGGTTTCTGTTAAGGGGATTGCTATGGGACTATGAGAACATTTTAACCCCTGATTAATCCCATAGATTTAGCCTAAAGGTTGTAAATAGCCCATTGTCAGAGAGCAGGTGGGACACATACTTAGTTGCCAGATAAAAAAAAAATCCTTTTAGGTATCCAGGCCTCAACTGTGTGGGCCTAATGGAATCATCTTGCTGTTCATGCTTTCACCTTTTGTTATAAAAATTTAAAAACCTCTTTTCCGAATAAATAAATTTAAGAAATCCCAAACCATAACAAAACCCCCCTTCAGATTTCACATCTTTATGACTGTATTGTCAACTTGATGCATGAGGTTTTAGCTGTGCAAATCCCTTTAATGCAAGTGGGAGTTGTACAGTTAAAGATTTACACATTGACTTTAGAATAATATTCCTTCATCTTTATTTCTTTCCCCTTTTTTATTTCTTTTTCCCCCCCCTGCCAATTCCCTTCCCAGATTTCCCCCCTTGCTCTTTAATGAAAACCACAGGCTAATTCAGTCCTTCCCTTTCTGTAGTGTGAAGCAGGCATGATGATCCCTTCCTTCTCCCTGAGCAAGTCCAAGGGAGTGATATGTGCAGGTAGTGATAATATGTGAGTATTAAGGTTGTAGTGAAAATCCTTTACCTCATCAGTGATTCCCATAAAAAAAAAGAAAAAAGAAAAAAGTGTGGAACAGTCGATACTGCAGAACCCAATCCCAGTGAAAAAAAAACCCATATTTTTTTGAGAACCGTTTTAAAATTTTTTTTATGATGACAGTGTCAGCCTTTCTGGCTAAAATTTCCTTCACTGCTTATAAGTAATGTGGTTGACACAAACAGATGTACATAAATCTAACATTTCAAGGAAGATCATGCCATATCCTATCTATATGACAGGGCAGAATTTGAACAGTCTTGTGCTAGCCTGTGGGCATAATGCAAATTCCCTGGGCTGGAGAGACTTGGTTTTGCTCCAGAATTTCAATTGGTTGTCACCTCATTTTAAAAAAAATAGGCTCACTCTACATAGTTGGATTGTAGTGGTTTCCTTCCTTATATCAGGAGTGGAAAATTGACCTAAACATTGAATCTTTTGGGACTGTGAACAATAAAAACTCCTTTGTCTCCAGTTTATGTTAGAAAGTGCATTCTCTCAATCTTTTGTCCAGGGAACTTGCATTGCTTCCTGGTATACAATTTGGGAACAGTTTATCGTCCGTGTAGAAGGATATGCAGTTGGGTGTCTTCTTTTTTAATCCAAGGGAAAAGGCAGGAATTGTCATCCTTCTGGGTGGGGGTGATAATCCTACAGAGCCCCAGCCCTGTCAAAACTAGAGTTTAACCCAGGTAGAATTCAGAATACTGTAAGGAAAGCATTTAGCCAGAATGTTTGTCTACAGAATGGCAGAGATTAAAGCCCTTCTAGCTCTGATTGGATTACCATGGACCAGAAACACTTTAATCTCTACCACTGTGGCTTTGGGGGAAACCAGTGATTGAGACATGTGGCGGGACCATGCTGAAGAATTGGATGACTGCACTTAGCTCTTTAATCTTCTAGTTCTGCTTCTAGTCCTGTGGCTGTTGCAGAAAAGTATTTAACTCTTGCAGCAGAGAGGGAGAAATAGGTAGTGAGTATTTATTTTGCCTTTTACCACGTGGAGAAAATACAAATGGCATGTTCACCCCTCCAGAGTTGTGGAAGCAGCCTGTGTGTGATAGCCTCACTCAGAGCAGCCTGAGCCCCTGCTCAAAGCACAATATTGGCTAAGCTGGTGGTTGAGATTAATGTAAGCACATAATAGCCAATACTGCAAATCAAAGGTCTCTGAAACCTAGCACCATGTTTCAGACCAGCAGCAGATGCCAGTGGGAGGGTATTAAGACAGACTATATTTAAAGTGACTTTTTTTTCCCCAAGGCTGACAATAGTCAGTATTTTCTGGACACTTCTTGAATAATTTATGTTTAAGTGCTGTTTTGTGCAGTAGAGTGGCTGCAAACAGAGCTGTTCAAGAATGATTCCAAGTATAGGAATTCCATTTTGGAGAAAGGAGGAACAGCGAGGTATGCAACACTAAACCCCAGTTTTGGATAATGTGCAGGTCAGTAAAAAGATAGGAATGACAGTGGGTAATAAATGGGGATCTGAGCAATTCCTCTTGCTCAAGTCTCAGTCAAGAAAGAACACATATAGTAAGGAATGCAGGATATGGGTGAGACAGTGAGAATTGTCATGAGAGGTGTGAAATGTCCATGTAGTGTCTGACCTGCAGCAGTCTGTCTGACCAGGGGAACGCTGGATGCTGTGGGACATGAAGGCTGTCCCTGTCACTTTTGTAAGGGCCCCAACACAACTTCAGCTTTGTGCACCTGCCTAAGTTATTGTGGTGTTTTTATGTCAGATTACCCCCAGTTCCCCAAGAGGGAAGCTGGGGGATCCTACAAAACTGAGATCCTATCCTACAAAACTGACAGAGTCTCCAAAACCTGCCAGTAAGTTTGGCTATTTATGAATCAGTAAATGGCTCTACATAAAGAAAGAGTCTTTCCTTAAACACATCTAAGGACAGTGATTCCACCACCTCCCTGGGCAGCCTGTTCCAATGCCTGATCACCCTTTCTGTAAGGAAATTCTTCCTAATGTCTCATGTGAACCTTCTCTGGTGCAGCTACAGAGTCTCCAAAACCTGCCAGTAAGTTTGGCTATTTATGAATCAGTAAATGGCTCTACATAAAGAAAGAGTCTTTCCTTAAACACATCTAAGGACAGTGATTCCACCACCTCCCTGGGCAGCCTGTTCCAATGCCTGATCACCCTTTCTGTAAGGAAATTCTTCCTAATGTCTCATGTGAACCTTCTCTGGTGCAGCTTGAGATTATGTCCTCTTGTCCTGTCACTAGTTGCCAGGGTGAAGATAGTGATCCACACCTTTCTACAACCCCCTTTCAGGGAGTTGTAGAAAGTGATAAGGTCAATCCTGAGCTTCTTCTCTGGCCTAAATAACTCCAGTTCCTTCAGCCTTTCCTGGCAGGACTTGTGTTCCAGACCCTTCACCAGCTTCATTGCCCTTCGCTGGACATGCTCCAGCACCTCCATGTCCTTAGCTTCAGTGGAGCTTAGGCCACCAAAACACAATTCCAAACACCAGAAGTTGTCTTAATTCCCATTTTCATTTAGCATTAGGAGCCTGGTCCTTCTGTGAAATGGCTGAACATTCAGCCTTTGTGAAAATATTGGACCACTTCAATTGGAAGTGTGTCTGATGCCATGTACATGTCTTTAATTTTTAAATGATCCTTCAGACTAGCAGAGTAAAACTGGGTAATCCTTATGTTTTATATGCTATTGTGCCAGCCTTTCATGGTGAGAAGCCAAATATTTTTGTCATTTTAGTTAGTTTATATAGGCCGTTCTTGGTTTTCTGGCAAAGTGAAATGTCTGATGTGTCCCACCCCTGATGTCTGCATTTGGATGCAGGATGAAGTGAAACGAACCCTATAAGCCAAACACTGAGTTCCTCTCTGTTCTTTTATTAGCTTTTACTTGGCAATTTCTAGTGGCTTTTGTATAGAGAACATAACATTGTAGAAACAGAGGATGTTTATGGAAGGCACAGCATAACTTAATAAATACAGCATACATGTTACGAGAATGGATGCTCTTTCGCTAAGTACAGAAGCTACATATGGTGCTGATAGCAAATGCCATATGTTTGCAGAAGAGGCTACATTTGTACAGTGCCTTTTTCTCAGACCTGCTAATCTGTGAAAAATAACAATTCTGTTTAATAGCACTGTTTTTGGCCTTTTGGTTTTATCTTCTGTAAAATACACACAGTCAGAATGAACCTGGACACATAGGTCTGCACCCCTCTTCAAGGCCACATAATCCTAACAGTAACCATCTGGAAGATCCAAAATGCCTCTTACCCTAATCATGATGCTAAAAAATTAGATCACCCTTTATATTGCAGTTCCTGATACTCCAAAGGCTGACTGCCTAGCTCCCCAGTGACACAGCTTCCAAAGGAAAGTACTCATCCATCTCCAGTGTCACCTTTGGCCTACTGGCAGTGTGATGCTCTCACAGCAGACATATGTTTGAATCTGGACTTTCAGTCTGGGAAGAGATTTGGATCCAGGTATCCCAACTTTCTGTTGCCATTACCACCAGTGTATGGTGTAACACAGCTACTAACAGCATCTCCTCTGCTAGGTGGTTCTGTATGGAGCTGCTTATGCTGCATTCAGAGAACAGGAGTAGTCACTTACTCTCAGGAGAGGGTTCTGGGCTGTGGGGTGGAGGCAACCACGTGGTGCCTTGTCTCAGGGAGTTTTGGAAGGGGATAAGATTGTGAATGTACTCAGCAGTAAGCTTTCCACTTTGGTTGCATGGCCATGTGTTCGATATGGGTCTTCTGAGGATTCTCACACTCCAGTGCTCTCTTGAGGTTGGCTTCCATATGGGAAGAGGGATTCCCATTTGGGACTAACTTTCTAAAAATGTATGCCATCCAAAGCCTGATTGTAGGTGCCCAAGCCCTTTATGGTATCCAACCTACAGCTTAAACCTGCTTAGTTAGAAAGCTGATTAGGGAGCAGCCATACCTCGTGTGGTTGCTGCTTCCAGGAAGCTGCTGGTAATTTTTGGCATTTTAAAAAGCATTTGTTTTCATTTGTTCGTTGAAGAAAAACATTTTCAAACCATTGTGTAAGTAATTTAGTTGGGCAGGCTTTTTAGCAATAGGCAATAGAGAGTTAATTCTGGGTGTTGTCAGCTGCTTTCAGTTTTGAACACGTCTCGGATTCAGAAGACAGCCATGTAGAAAAGAATGTTATGTTAATGTGACAGCAATCACAGACACTGCTATTGAAAACTCACTGTTGCTCTCCCCTCCAAAATTAACATCATAACCTTATGTCTGTGACTCACTATTATCCTAATACCTGTTTTTGGATTCTGTCCAGTCCCATTAGATATCCCTGTGTTGATTGCTCTGTTACTGGTGAATGTTAATTGCCTCCAAACCTCAGTGGAGTTGAAAAGCTCGGGGAAAAAGTACTGACTGGTAAAGCTGCTAGTTTTATTAACAGGCAAGTAAATAATAAATCTGTTCAGAGATATGAGTGAAGTGCCTGAGACATGAGATAAAACCAGCTGATGTTACATCTTTCTTTGCATGTCTATCATATGTTAGTAATGAAATAGCAGAGTAAGCCATTCTGACTTTGAACATTTAAGTGGTATCAGTAGTGCTTGTCCACAGTCACTGTACCTTAAGAGTCAGTCAGGCTCCATGTCCTTTCTGTTGTGATTCTCATCTGCTTGACATTAAATAATGTCCCTTATTACATTTTAAGGTGTTTTCTAGAGTTCGTGGGACTATTTGAAATGATGATGTCAAAATATGGTTATAGCAAGGCTTGTCACATGCCATTTAATATTTTCTCCTCCTCCTGGTAATGCATATTAATGATTTTTTATATAGAGGAACTGCTCTTCTGCTTTGCTTTAAAGGGGAACTGAGATCTTTATTAGATCTCTGCTTTTCTTCTGTTTGTTTTAATCATAGAATTTTAAATGAGATCCCTGTATGCTCCCCCTTTTCAACACCAGAAAACTCTAGATGGAAAATCCTCATTATAATCCCATTGTGAGTTTGCTTCTTGTAAGTATATTTTCTGTTTTAGGTACCTCTTTCAATAGTTTTTAGTTTGTAAAAAGGTTGGTAGCACTTACAGAGCTGAAATAAGTGATGTGAAGAATATACTGTAATCACACACTGCAGAATAATTACATATTTTATATCACTGGTTTTCAGTTGGCAGATAATATTTAATCTCCTAGTGGAGATCTGTAATGACTCATTTTAGACACTGACCCTCTAACTTCATTTCAGGAATGAAATATTTCCTAATCCAGTAATTTCTGTCTATGCCATCATGTCATGTAGATAAAGAAAAGCAACTCTAGGCACCCACTGCTAGATTGCTTAACAAAAAAAAATGTCAGCAGGTGAATTGCTTGCTGAATGCTAGGCTGGAGTCAAACGTGAGCTGAACGGGAGTTATGGCTGTATGAAACCTCTATTAGGGTAGGCGAAGTTGCTATTTTTGTTATTTTTAGTGATTGTTAGGCTGTTATTATGAAAAGCATACCCCATTTTAACTTGGATGACATTGATTTGGTAGGCATAGAGTGTCCAGATTAACATGAACTTTTTAAGCAGTGTAAAAGTGAGTGATTCAGTAACGATGCCCATGGTGGAAATGTGAACAGAAGCCAAGGATTTCATTGGGAGGCTCAATCCAGAACAAAGAAGGTGAGAGAGAGGGAAGAATAATAATTAATAGTAATATGCTTTTTGTGGAAATTTGATAGGCAAGTAGTGTTTATTATTAAAATACTGAGCTTTTGACTCTTGTCCATATTTTCACCAGATGTACCAAAAAATACCTGTAGGAAATGAGCACAGTGCCAAACATGGTGTGTTTCAAAGGTCTCTCTGGTAAAGATGGTGAGTGACTGAAATAAGCTCATTTAGCCACACTGAAGCACATAACTAGCTGCCAGGATTTCACAGCTTCTGAGCATTAAGAACATCCCATTCATTTCCATGCTGAAAATGTTGCTCATGATCTTCTCTAGCTGGTCAGTATCTCTCACTGTGAAGATGCATTTTTCCTCTGAAGCCTTGTTCCACTGCATCTCTCTACTTCTGTTCACATTTATGAAGAATTTCAGGAAAAGGAAGGGCTCTCCATGTTATATCTTGTAAACAATTTTGCATTTCATTTTCTGTTTTTATAGTTCACGATAACACAGGCTGTATGCCAAGGCACGAAAAAGAGAGATTGAATGAAAGATTATTTACTGTTTATTTGGTTTTATCAAGTTAGTATTTTGCTTTTTTATGTATATAAATGTATTCATGTTTATTCTTAAATCATATTTCTGTAGCTGTCCTGTAGCCCTGAAGCATGTGCTTGTCCATGAAGTCAGAGAAGTTTTGTTTCTGTAAGTGGCACAGAGTGGGGCTGTGTATGTTTGCTGTAGGTTGTGCATCATAGGTCTAGTTCCTATTTTCCTTCCTGGATGCGAACAGCCTTAGCATCTCTGTCTTTCCATGTGCCCTGCTACTGAAAATTTCCTGGATGAAGTGAATTTCCCATTTCTGCCATGGCTGTGCTGACCAAAGGAGAAAGTGATATCTCTTTGTGTGTGTGCAGCAGTTAAAGTAACAGGGACATCTCTGCCTGCATTCCCTTGCCATCTCTGCTGGTAGGTGTTAGCTCAAGACAAGCAGTTCCAGGAAAACATGCTCCAGGCTGAAAGGGAGGATGGTGACATGTGCTACTTGCCAACCATTAGGGCCTGGAAATGTAATACCAGTTTGTTGAGTAGGAGTTTGTCTTTGATGCTTAAAAAGTGTATACTTTCTGCTAAATTCAAGTACTGGGTTCAAGCACTCTGCAGTGCAGTGAACACTTGGTGCAAAAAATGATACAAACCCCCAGGTGCAGCAGTTTGGTGTGGGTCAAATTCTTCTTAGATGTAAACATCACCACCCTGCATTTGTATTAATTGTTAGAGCTTGTGCTAGGATCTAATTTGGCCCTGTGACTCTGCTAAGATGAAATTTTTTTCTGTGCTTGTGGATTTTGGTGTCAAGAGAGGGGATCACTGTTGCTGGAGAGTGTTTAAGAGAAGTAAGCCAAAAATAGAATAAATTTCCATAACTTAGAAAAAAACCCCATAGAATCATAAAAAATAATCAGCTGTTGGAAAGAATGAATTTTGTGCTCCTAATTTGCAGAAATCCCAGCAGTTGCTACTGTGCCTAACCACTCACTAATACAATAAAATATAATTACATAATTAAATACAATATAGGATTTCCATAATAGGGAACTTTATTTCCCTGTCACAATATGTGAGTTGCTGTGGTTGAAGCTCATAGTTCAGCACTGTAACTATTATTAGATGTGAACGGATCACGTACTAGGCAGGATTCTCCTAAAGGGGCACTTCCCAATCTGGGCAAAAATTGTTTGCTGCAGACAGTTGTCATGGTTTAACCCCAGCCAGCAACCAACCCCAACCAACCAGTATGCAGTTGCTCACTCACTCTCCCAGCAGTGGGATTAAGGAGAGAATCAGAAGGTAAAAGCTAGAAAACTCTTGGGTTGAAATAAAGGAAGTTATAATAGGGAAAGCAAAGACTTGCACACAAGCAAAGCAAGGAATTCACTGCTTCCCATGGGCAGGAGGTGTTTAGCCATCTCCAGGAGAGCAGGGTCCCATCATGCATGATGGTTACTTGGGAAGACAAGCTCCATCACTCCAAATGTCCCCCCTTCCTCCTCCTTCCTCCCACCTTATATACTGAGCATGATGTCCTATGGTGTGGAATATCCCTTTGGTCAGTTTGGTTCACCTCTCCCAGCTGTGTCTCCTCCCAATCTCCCATGCACCCCCAACTTACGTGTTAGGGTGGCAGAACAGAAAGCAGCAAAGACCTTGACTCTGTGTGAGCTCTGCTCATCAATAACACAAACATCTCTGCATTATCAACTCTGTATTCTGCACAAATCCTAAACATACCCCTGCACTAGGCATTGTGAAGAAAGTTAATTCTACCCCAGCCCAAACCAAGACAACAATGGAAACTTTATAGGAGGTTGCTATGTTAAAAGAAAGCTTCTGTTTCCCATTGCTGTTTGCTTGCATTAGTGCCATCTGTCTTTTGCTAAGCCTAGAACTCACTGGAAGCTTGAATTCAAGACAATGTGTGACTTGCAGGGGTAAAAATTTTCTTAGGACCTGTTTGCCATTGCTGATGCTAGTGGAAACTCAAATAATTAGAACTGAAGAGACAGATACTTGAACTCAGGCCCAACAGAGTCTCTGTTCAGGTGAGTACTGTCTGTGTAATACAGAAGCATTAATTCTAGTTTTATTGATGTGTTTCCATTTGAAGAGTCATTTATATGAAATTCTGCAGTACATGAGATTGGTTTGTTAGCTATGAACAGTAGCAGAAACAGTGGAAAAATGTCTGGCTCCAGTGCTAGGCAGTGTTAGCAGGAAAAGTAATCATGGAGGTGGAATCCTTGAAGCTTCTAGAACTTGAATGGGTAAAACATTTTTGGTATTTCTGTATTTAAGGACAGAAGGAATGACCTGGCCTTTAGGATGCTTGGGGCTTTTTTGTACATGACACATACGTAGTGAGAAAGGATGCTTGGGGCTTTTTTGTACATGATACATACGTAGTGAGAAAGAGAGAGAGAATTAGATTTTTGAGGAATGAAATGAAGCCAGATAAGCTGTAATAGAGTGTCCATGTAATCAGGTATGTGTCATTATCATGAAAATATATGTCTTTTTGTGTTCAACTATATTCCCACAAAGTCAAACATGAAGTGCTAAGTTGAGATAAAGGACCATTTTGGTTATTTTCAGGGCAGCCATTGGTGACAAGCAATACTGCTTCTGATTTTACTCTCAATTTCTCTTCCAATCCCTTTGTTCCACCCAAGCTTCTGCTCTTGCCC
This sequence comes from Acanthisitta chloris, assembly GCF_000695815.1. Lineage (NCBI taxonomy): Eukaryota > Metazoa > Chordata > Aves > Passeriformes > Acanthisittidae > Acanthisitta > Acanthisitta chloris. The sequence goes on along the minus strand of NW_008692921.1, from coordinate 1,019 downwards.
CTTTCCACTCTGATTGGCTTGCCTTCATTTATTGCAGTTCATCAGTGGCCTAGTCCTCATCTCATTAAAATCAATGGCAAAGCTATTACTGACCTCAGTGATGCAGGAAAAATCCCAGATCTTGCTTATCTTAATCAGTCAGATAATCATCATTAATTTAATGATCTTAAAATCTATCAAAACACAGCATGCTTTTAGTTTACCTGCTGACACACAAAGTACATAATCCTGAGCCTTTGAGAAGAAGCATGTGTTCTGAGTTTGTCCCTGGCCTTGTCTTGCTGGTATTTTAGCTTTTCTGAAAGTGAGAGTTTGAAGAACTGTGATGACTTTGAGGTTGGCATGTCCTGTTTGTAGGCTGCAAAATCTACTGACTCTTGAGTAATCTGTGTAGATGTGCGTGTAGAGTACTTTCACAGTCATAATCTTGAATAGTTCAAATTTAATTATGATGAGAGATCCTGTATTTCATTTATACATAAAATTAAAAGAAAATATGCAGAGGCTAATCCTATTCAGAGTCTGGCTTCAAATATTTCTGAGCTAAAATGTTTGTAACCTAGAAGTCTTATTAAAATTCCTATTTCTACACATTTTAGTAGTAATTTGGTTTAAAAATTGCAAGACTGTAGTTTCATTTGACTGAGAGAAGAATTATGAGACTGTAGATGGACTAACTGCAGTTTTAACAATGCTAAAATCCATTATAAATCAGAAAAGGAGGGAAAAGTACACATGCCATAATAATAATTTATTTGACAGTGCTATTGAATATACATACAGCTCACAGATTATGTGTTTCTAGTACACTAAAAATAAGAAGGCTAAGCACGGGAACATTATTTTTAAAATGAGGATGCGGTGCTAAAGAGGAGAGAAGTTTTTGGAATGATAATCAGGCTGCTGGAGCACCATGGTATACTGGCTCTTGGTTATGCAGCCTCCTGCACCAGCTGCAAAAAAAAAACCAAAAAGAAGACACAAAAAAGCAAAGAAGGAAATGCAGTTGACATCTTTGT